>NC_135067.1:9393939-9696969 GCF_051401765.1 Calliopsis andreniformis | reverse complement strand
CGCAACAATATGTAATTATTAAAACATATTGTAATTTTTGAAATGTAAAATACTGTTGTACGTATATAAATCATATGGGAATGGTATGATAGTACTGTATAGTAGTATGGCTACATTTTCAAAAACTATAATATTTATAAATAATTTCATATTGTTGCGTTTGATCGAAAAGTTCTCGTCAAGCGTAGTAGTTAAGATCAAAAATTATAGAATTTATTCAAAGAACTCAAAGAGCGAAAATAACTATAATTAAGTAAAACTACTCTTCATGTCAGTATTATGTATTCAGTAAATAATTTTCTCCTAAATTCATAAACAGTTTCTTGCTCCTCTTGAAAAACATACTTTTTTAGTTGTGCCATTTTAAAAATACATATGCAACACATTCATTTAAAATATTTCCCTGTCTCTGTCAGTAAATTCTAACAATCCCCACAATTTTTATTTCCAATAAAGTTCAGCAACCATTCTGTGCCCGAACTCACACCGTCTACATCCACTCAAAGTTTCGTACTATCAAACAGAGATGGGTACCATCTAGATAAAAAATGATTTAAATAACGACTCGAATAAAAAATAATCTATCTTTATTCGTTATTCAAAGATTCGAATAACCTGAGGTATCTTTACTCGAAACACTTCGAATAAATGGATTTATTCGACGAAAAGTTATTCGACGAATAAAGATACTGTTTTATTCGAAGAGCGTTTTATTCAAAGCATCCAATAAGATTTTCGCACGTATTTTTATCTTTATTCGAAGATTTACTCGAAATCCTTCAAATAATCTTCATTCGATTATTATCTTTATTAGATAATAAATTATTATTTTTATTCTTTATTAGATATGCTATAAGATTTATTCAAAACGCTTCGAATAAAGACAACTCAGGTTACCTTTATTCGACGAATAACGAATAAAAATATTCCATCCTCTGTTGAACCTTGAAAATTTGTATTTACATAAAATTCTACTCATCCCTGCTCTCAAAACATTTGCCAAAGGCTCGAAAACACCCTGACCACGTCCAGCTTTACCCGCTGCCGGATGCCTCACCCTGTTCACATTCGGCGAGCCAGTCGCGGTGACGAAGAATGAAATTCGCAGGACCCAACGAAATTTATCGCGGGACCCTTAATTATAGAAATAGCTGGGAATCGAATTTGCAGCGGAGCAATTTTACCGGTCGATTATTTGCGTCCGAGCGGTGAATTTGCATGTCGCTGGGAACGATAAACAAGCGGAGCCATCCCGGGCCGATACGCGACGAAACAGGCGTAACCGCGGAATCCGTCGACGATCCGACGCAATTGGCCGTAAATGAAGGGACGGAACGTTGTTTTAATCGCGAACGAATCGACCAGCGCTGGGACGAGCGGCTGGGGAGAGGGGGCTACATTAACGCGGTATTATCGGGCGTCGTATAGCTCCGTTAATGGCGTCCGCGTCGTTTCCGGCGCCGTTTTCTAGCTCGACTGCGCGACGCCAACCGATGCAGATTTATCCGCACGCGGTCAGGTTCTTCTTTTGAATAATTCATCGAGGAGCGTTCGGAGTGTTTAAATTGGTTCATCCAAACTTGCTGGTTTCTACCCGGTTAATTAATTAATTTTTCTTGCCTTTTCTGCCCGCCCGTGGTACAAGCTTCTTCCATAGATATTAATGTAAATTTTGCGAAGGAATTTTAACCCCTTCGCGGGCCACGCCTGGCCGCGGCGGATGCAATCTTTTTCCTTTGACGTGTATACGGTCGTTTTGTTGCGGACGTGATGAGAAACGAGAATTAAACGTTAATAATGGTTTCTTTGGTTGAAATGGAAATCTCTGAATCGGCGGCGGGACTGTAGTGAAAATTGCACGGATTAAAATACGGATAAGTTTAATATACGTAAAATAGAGATATTCGATAGAAAGGGATTACGGGCTGCTATTTATTATTTTCTCTTCTATTGAGCTTCGAAAAAGGAAAAAGTAGCGCAGAATTCAAAAAGATTAATTCGTTGAACTGAGCCGCTCGTTTTTGAATATTCACCATTTATCTGTTTTTATAGACTTTTTTAGCTCGATGAAAACGAAATAATAATGTCCCTTTTAGTGGAAAGATATTTCAGGTACTATGTTTAGTTTCGATTTATATATTTTCTCGAAAATATATAAATTTTTGGCGTACATTTGTATCATTTTTTACATCGTTTTCAATATATCAAATTAATTTTATCTGTGAAAATTTAATTAGTATTCAAAGTACATAAGCTAGATTTATGAGTATATAAAAATCTTCACCACAATAATTTCAGTGTCACGTAAATAACTTCTCTAAAAACACTGACACGTACACACAAGTTCATTCAGTGTTTTCAGTTTAAATATTGCGAAATAAACAAATAATTATCGTGAACTTCCATAACAAGAAACTAAAAAATTCTGTCATATTATTACTATTATAACATCTTAAGACACGAATACTATACAAAATATATGGTTATTAAATAATTAATCACTTCAACATAAAACGCAAGAGAAGTACAGCTCGAACCATATAGGTATTTTATTTAATCCCAATATGATTCAAAAATTATGTAAATAAACAGTCTCTAAAGAAGTTAAAAAAACGAGTAAATAATATTTAGTTGAGGGTCCACACAAATGTCTAAAAATCCAAAATATTCAAACTCGCTGGAGAAATTCTCGTCTTCACAGTCTCTTCCAGACATCACCCTTAATTCCTTTAGCGCCGTAAATAGACAAATAAAAGATTCAGAAAGAATAAGAGGAATCAGGAAAGCGTGTCGTTTGCGAGACAAGGCACCGTGCTGAAAGCTTCAAGCGTTCCAAGACAAGAACGACACTACGAAAGGCCTCATCATCGGGGTTATGTACATTCAATTTGCTCGCCGTATAAAGTGTCCCCTGTGGAACAAGCGTCGTGGACGCTCGTGCGAGCGTAAAACCGGCGTAAAACGGACGCGTTCTACCGTCTAGAAGAGTTCTCGCTTCCCTGAGACGATCTCGCGCCGAGACCAGCGTGAAATGGCTCGGCTCATTCGCAAAAAACTTGAAAAGTTTACAATCGCGCCTCTGGTGCAATTAGTCGCGTGTAATGAGATCGCGGGACGCGCGATGCGCTCTGGCGTTGCTCCGACAACGCGCGCTGACCTTTTCGGAAAGCAATTTTCGCGCAACGCGTTGCTCCTTTGAGGAGTAATCGAGTAACGTGTCGCTGCTCTCCAGGGGAGCTTTGAACCGACACTATTGGCCACCTGGAAAGTAATTATGCTTGTACTGCATTGTTCGTTTGGCGAAAGATTAAGCAGGTTGCTGTCTTCATTTCTTTTTTCAGAGATAATCGAGTTAGGTACTGCTTCTCTTTTGGAAGTGATTTCCTGAAGTCGAGTTCTTGAATCGTGGGTAGAACTGAATTTGGTTCTGTGTTGGGAAACGTTTGAGCAATATTGAGAAACGATAATAATAAAAAGCACTTTAAGTAGTGTGATTTTAAACGTGGCATCGTCAGGAAGAAAGAAATTTTTAAGTTTCATTTTATTGTGGGAAATATTTTCGAATACAGGAAGTTCTCACGAATTCTATTTTTAAGAAACACATTGTTGAGTAAATTTTAGTTGACGTATGTTTCATAATACTGTAATTAAGTGAGTACTTTTTCAAGCAGAAATTTTTTTCTACCCTCTTCAAGAGTTTTATGTTTTGGACTTGTCACAGTTTTCTCGTAACAGTGCGATATATAGTGTTCTGTACGAATAAAGAGAAATAATTTGGTTTTAATTTTGTATGTACTGGAGAGGCTTCTAGCTAAGGGATGACCCAGTTAACGGGTCAGGGGATTACGTCAGGGTAACAGGTTGAAAAGCAGGGTAATTTTGAGAAGCTTCTCACAGTCTTCTTATTATTTTATTATTCACTAAACAAATCTACTAAAAATTTCGGTTTATATAATAATTGTAGCCAATTTCGGTGAGAAAGAAAATCTAAAAAATCGGATTAATTGAAAATGTGAAATATTATATTAGATTAATTGAAAAGCATACAAGTGATTGTTTGAAAAAGGTATGCTTTCTTGAACAAATATATTCATTTGCAATATTTAACGAAAAAAAGTGAATGTAACGATATTACAGTTTTTATGATTTATATTGTACAGACAGAATATGAAAACAATTTGTTGATTACTTTTCACAGAGTTCTCTAAACTAGAGTCAAAAAATAGTTCCAAGAAAAAAACGTTTGAAGTTTCAAGTCGCAACGACAACCATGAGATAGCGTACCGAAGTACCTTTGCATTGCTCGCACAAATTTCAGTAAAAGCTTTCGGAAACGTAACTTCAAAGCTTGAAGCTATAAAAAATTGCGACACGAGGAAAGAATGTAATTCCTTCAAGCGTTACAGCACATTATCGCCTCGAAATATAATCATCCTATCCTGGCTACCATAAATAGTAATTCAACAACCTGTTCCAGAAAAAATATGTTCGTTGTTTGCCATTGTCTACCTGCCATCAAAAATATGTCGAGGAATCGATCGGTCCGCCCCCGACCAACGAATCTCCTGAAAATTTACCCTCGAAATGGTCGAACAATTGGACCCCTCGAAGCCACCCCCTCCCCACGAAAATCGTTCCCTAATTTCGAAATAGGACAATGCCTCTGTTCCTCGTGAACAAACACGTCCCTCGGCCTGCTCTCCTAGCGGCTCGTTAATAAGATCTACGAAATCCTGGATAACGTTAATTGAGGCCCGACGACCCCCAATGCCAATTGACTTTCTGCGTACCCTGGGCCTCCTCTCGCCTCCTTCTGCCACCGAATTGGACAGCTGCTCTTGTCCAGTAGGGGTCACGGACAGAAATTCGGCAGATGTCCGAACCGAGATAATTGTCGGCTGTTTTTTCGCGTTCCTCGCGGCTTCCTCGAAATCTATCTGTGTCTGCGGCCTTAGGTTCTTGGAAAATTCTGTCTATTCGAGTGGAGACGTATCGTCGGCATGGAGGTCTACCTTTGCCTCCAATTCTCTTCAATTTCTGAGAAGGCATGTTTTATTCCTTTTATAAACGGCGACGGTGACATGGTAGGCAGATCAAAGGGGGATATATCTACGAATTTCTTTGTTCGGTGTAAAAACAGTGTCTCGGTATTACTTTTTTATTTGGGGAACGTGTACAGGGTGTGTTGAAAGTGTGAGTGAATTTCAATGTGCTTGAGGAATTTGAGAGAACAAGGAGGTAATATTTATTTATTGTAGTAAACAGGCATTTTGGCCCAGTAGTAGACAGTATAGATTGCAAAAGTACAGTAAATACTAAAATATTGTACGGGAGTGACAGGATAAGTAATAGTAGCTCTAGTTGTTTATTGACAGATTGTAGTAAAAGAAATTAAGTGGTAATGTTAGAGAGAGATACTGGGAATTAAAGGTTGTTTGATTTTAAAGAAATTAGTACCTGTGGTTATACATATTTAGATAATTATTTGTGATTTTTATTATTATTAGGAATTCTAGAAATTTTAAAAATTATTGCGGTCTTGAGATAATTAATAATATCGAAATGTACTGGTGAATAATTCTAAATACTATCGTACATATCTATGAAATGACTAAATGGTCGGATGAATTAATTATGAAGCAAATGTGGAGTATGATACGCTTTCAATATAATCTCGATTTCAAGCATCTCATTTGATAATACGTGATTGGTTTCAATAAAAACTACAGTAATCTTCCATTGAATGATTATAAGCTACTGTTTACTGATTTATGATCGTATATTACAAACATTGTTCGCAATTATTCATGAATTTAAACCGTGATTGACTAATGCTTATTATTATTATCGCGATCACTTTTGTTAGTCAATTACGAAAATAATTTCCAAGTAATCATTTACTGCTCAACTTCGAATTCACGCTAAAATCACTTACTATAAATTATTGATACACTAAAAGCTTAATATTTGTTATCGACGAATAGAATATTGTATATCCCATTTACTTAACCTTCATTACTAATAATAAACTCAAATGACTGAACTTTTAATAGAAACTTTCGATGGCTACTGTCTCATTGAAAACGATAGATACTTTAATTAAATCTTCATAGTACCCAACTTCTTTTACTATAGCTTTAATACTAACTATTTCTCTAACCAAACACTGGTCTAAAATCAATAAAACCTGTTCAAAAATGAATAACACTACGAGACCGATGTCGCTTAAGATAGTTCCATTAGCAAACCGTAATCTCAACGTCTACCGAGAACACGATAGCTAAGAATCAGCTACGAGAGAAATAATTAATTCATGCCCCAATGAAAAATGAAATTCAGCATGCACCAGAAACGGTACACGTGCCACTGAACGTCTTAAGCTTCCACCCACACTTTCTATACACCCCGTGCTCCAACCGCTCAAAAAAACGGATAACAAGACCATTCCTCCGCGTGGGTCCCCCGCGATGACGAGGCAGTCTTCTGAAAAAAAAAAAAAAAAATTATTTTCGTAGCGGCCCGGCGCGGAACGAGCGGAGGAACGCGTCGATTCGACAGGCTTTCGGTAATTACTCCGCGCGGGAAGACAAACGAGCGCGGATTTCAATAACGACAGATGCACGGGGCCGCGCTAAGCGGATGATGATCGATAGCTCGTGAATCAACGGCGCGAAAAACGGATCCGCGTGGGCGTCCGGCGCGTCCCCGTTGCCGTTGTTGCATTCGTCCTCGACAGTCTCCCCGGGATCGCCTGGGAAACTTTATGCAAATCATCCTGAAGTATACATCGCCTGTCCCCCGTCCTCCCCAACGCCTTCCCCTCGAACCATCTCCCCCGCGAGTCCTCCTCCCCTCCCGACCCAACCCCCCTCTCACTATTCCTCCAGCGGAGGCCTCTCCTGGTCGTTTTACTTTCGCATTTTACGCTTTTACGAACTTCTCTCCGAGATGACCCACTTCGTGTTCTCCCGTAACGGAAAATGCAGCCACCTCGGAACCGGACCTGACCACCCTGTCCCACCTCTCCTCTCTGTACCACCCCTCTCCTTATCTTCCTCCTTTTTCTCTTGCTCCTTTTTTCCCCTGGCCTGTTCTTCGTTCTCCCGTTCCTTGCGTCAACTTTTGTTAACGTTCTCCCCTTTGTTTGCAGCCTTTCCACCGGCGGACAAGGGGCAGGGGCGACAGGGGGACGCAGAGGGCGGTGGATTCTCTCGCTTTGCTCGTTAGCGACCGGGCCGGGGTAAGATTTCTGTTCGTCGATGGGCAAAGCGCGGAGACACGAGTCCTCGAGTAATTACGTTTGAGACAGGAGGACAGGAACGGGGGAGGAAATCTATTTTCGCGCGAGGGAGACGGCGGGATAGGGTGGGCCCTCCCTTAAGCTCGGTAACGGCGTTACCGGTCGAGAAAAACTGCGACGTCGCCCCGCCGCTGTCTCGTTCGGATTCAATCAAAGAAACGCGATATCGATCGCCAGGGAGCTTTGTTCCTCCTCGACCACGCACCCTGAACCACGCGCCTTCGCCTCTCCGTCTCTTCTCCAGCTCTCGGTCCATGCCCCATCCCCTTCTCTTCCTTCTGGTCACTGGTCTCGCTCCGATGGACCAACAGACCCGAAGTTTTCGGTCGAACGTGGATCCCCGCGGAATGTTGAGCGACCAGCGTCAGGCTGGAGCCATCATAAAAAAAAAAAGAAAGAAACATTCTCTCGTTGCAAACAAGCGGCGGTTATCGTCGATCCGCTTCCGGGAGGCGGCTGCTCGCAGGGGGGCAGGAGTTTTCGAAAAATTTCAATCTTTCAAATGGAACGAATGGACCTTCCGGGTAATTGTACGAAATGCGGGCTCCACGAGATGCACGCCTAAACGAGGGTAGGAAATAAAAGCGTCGGGAGAGGGGGACGCAGGCGGTTTCAATCGACCTGCGCCCATATACGGGCAATAGACGTATAAAGTATTGCGCCGCAGTAAAAGGATCCTTAAAGTGCTCGTAGAATCACGAAACGATGCCTCCCTGTCTCTATTTAGATATTTAGACACGCGTCTGTTCAACATTCTTTTAGAAGATGTTTCTGAATGACGGTGTTGGGGTAAGCGCTGTGGGATTCATCACAGTCTTCTTATAGTGTCTTTCCAGAATGTATAGTGACTTGGGTGAAGTCTACTAAAGTGGCGTGCTGGGCGGTAGGGGTGCATGTTATCAAATGTGTTCTCTGCTACGTTGCTGTCAGAGCTGTATCTTATTTCGCCACATTTATGTAGGTACTTTCTTAACCCCAACAAGGTTGCCGAGCCCCCACAAGGTCGTGCTTGGACAGCGTTACTCCAGGGTTCCAAAGATCTAGTACCATGTAGTGCCTCTCATAAATATAGCGACTTCGTACAAGCAGCAGGGGTTCAAGTTCCCTAGGCCTCTGACAATAAGTGTCTTGGTAGCACGTTAAGCGTCCGATAACGGTTCAGGAATGGTACTAATTCTTTGGAACCCTAGAGCAGCGCTGTCAAAACGAGGGCTTTAGAACCCTGAGGAGGTTAAGAATGCAAATGTGGCGAAATAAGATACAGCCTTGAACCAAGTTGCAGAGAACACATTTGGTGGCTTGCACTCACAAGGGCATTGGCACAGCACGCCACTTTAGTGGGTCTCACCTAAGTCACTATACAGGATGTTTCTGAACAGCATGGCATAGCTTTAAGAGGCGATTTTAGACACCAAAATGAGACTAAAATCAAAAATAACAGTTTCGTGTTCGGGGCTTCCTTTGTTAGTTATAAGCGTCTAAAAGTCTGATGCAAATCCTCAGAAATTAGCCTGAGCAGAATCCTCGAGCTGTGGTTGTTCGCATGGTAGCGTAATCCTGGCGCAAAAGAGGAAAGAGATCAGCTGTTCGATGATGAATACCCTCTCCGTTTCTTGGTTTTCGTTTTATTTTGGTGTCTAGAGTCGCCTCTTGAAGTTATGCAGGGCTGTTCAGAAACACCCTATATTTTCGAGAGGCACTCTCTTAGCTCTCACAAGGCTGCCAATACGAAGCTATCATTTGAACATTATTATTCAAAAGTTCCAAAGAACCAGTAGGTACCATTATTGAAGCGTTCATTGTCAGAGACGTGAAAAAGTGGAACCTCTTTTTTACTATAAAATCACTATACTTTCGAGAGGCACTACAGCAAAGTTACATAGCCTTCGCTATTCCGTGGCGCAATCCTTTAGGAAGCAAAATTCTTACTCTTTAGCAGCACGACATCGGGTCGTTTGCTACCTTTGAACACTCTATCAGTAACAAGCAATCTGAAACAGCTGATCATTGAAAGATCCAACATGGTCACCAGCCATTGCCCGTTGCTAGAACTGTTTAGTCTCAATCAGTATTGCCAGATGACTGGACAATATGTCCTCCGGTGACGTCATAGAGTAGAAGCGTGGGGTGAGGCAGTTGCATTGCCTGCGGTATTCCTACTGTTCTACTCTATGACATTACTGAAAGGCATTTTGTCTCAATATCTGGCAATACTGATTAACAATAAGACTGAACAATCCTAACAGTCTCAATCCCTTTTCAAGCCCCATGCGTCCTAAGTCTCAGTCATAAATCATAAAAGACCCACCATCGCTCGGTTATTCTTTCTAGAACCATCTCTAAAAATGCATTGTCGCTAACATGTCTCTCGTCTGAGCCAAGCGTCGTTGCACCCTTGCCCTCCGTTTCGCAGAAGTTCCAAGCTGGAAGGAGACTTTCGTTGGTTCCTTTTTCTCGAGAGTTGCGGAGAACGCGAGACGAAGTTTCCTCGGTGAATTTATAAACGTCCTCTGTTCGTGCAGGCTTTGTCTAATTTTTTAATCAAACAATGGCTCATCTCATCGTCAGAATAAACACGCGGCGGGGTTTCGCTCTTTTTTCCTTGTTTTTATCGCGGATCGCGGGAGCGAACGATACTCGGGCGAAGTTGCTGGGAGCCTGTGAAACTTTCAGTCATCTTCACGGGATTCTCTCGAGTCGGGAAAATATCGTTGCTGTACCGCCCCCTGCGAACACTTTCTGATATTCGTACAAATATTTTATCGAATATCCCGGACGTCGACCTCGTTCGAACGTAAAACTTTATTGAATTCGTGAACTCAACGGGAATAATTTCATGGACTGTTTTTCGAATTAGGGGCGCGGGCAGGTGTCTCTGTACGCACAGGGACCTGTGTAAGATTGGTAGTGAGTATGGAGTGTTTTAGAATTGTTCGTACAAAGCGCACAGACTGAAAGAATTCGATCGAAGGAAGTAGAGAGAGTAGATCTAAAAATGAAATATTGTATTTCGAAGAAATTGAATTTTAAGTATAGGAGTACTGTGCTGTCAATGAGTGGGATACCTTACATAGCTTTTTCCTAACTTCACATAAATTGTACCTCGATGGTTGATAAAACATGAGGCTAAGGATTCAAGCAAATGTCGAAATAACTGATGGCTTTGCTCTTATACATTATGTTATTACTAGATTGAGGATGCTTAGTCACGTTTTATTTTCACTCACACAATTAGAAAAATGGTATCCAATGAAAGGTTTGTTTCAGTCTCAGAATATTATAAAGTATTTAACTTTTGGTGTTTTGTAGATATATTTTTGCATGTAATATGGATTTTATGCTTTTTGGTGTATTGAAATTCCTCATGAATACATAAATCTTCGCAGTCTAATTGGTACTCTTTATTGTCGATGCAAAGTAATTACCTACTATTTTTGGGTATAATTAATGAGGTTCACTTGCACTTTGGTATTTTGTAAATTTAGGTAGATGGAAAAATGGGGATTAAAGACGTATTTTCGAGTTTGCATAGCTTTCATGAAATCAAATAGAATTTTTAGTGCGCATACAATTTTGATTACGCAGTATATGCAATTGAACAAAGCCTGAAAAGCTACAAGCTGAAAATCGAAATTAATTTCCTGACCTATTTTTGCTAACAAGAGAACTTTCCTAACTTAAAAATTCCAAATGTTTAAAAATTTCTGCAATTTGAAAAAACCTTTCAAAAATGATGACTACCTTCCCATTTTTCAATATACTTTAATACTAACTACAAAGTAAGTGTTACTGAAAATATTTATATTAATTTATTGATATCTATCACACCATTCTTAAGGCTTATTTCCATTCTCAATTCTGTGATTGTAAAACAAAACGACCTATGTTACGTTTTCAAAAAATTCGAGTTAAGGTCTCAATTAACATCTAGAATATAGAATCTATATTTTCAAAAAGAAAGTAGCACATTAAAAGAATTTTTTTACCTAAAAATAAGACACAAGTCTATAAGACACTACTGAAGTTGAAAACTTTAAACGCCAATATCTCAAAAACAAAACCATGTAACTTACATCGTTTAGCCTTACAACCACAGAATTACAAATATAAAATTATTCAATACTTTTACCAAAGTCTACAAACTCAGAAACATAAACTCAGATTCTTTATCTCACCAAAATATCCTCACAAAATTTTCCCTTCTCTGATCAATCACACCATCTCAGCACCTACTCTCACAAACTCAAAACCTCCTATACTCCAAACCTATAACTTCTCACGGATACTAGTAACCAGAGAATCATCGTACCCGCCATATTCTGCGAAGGGCCATACCAATTACGCGTCCCTGCCCCTAATTCGAGCACAAGCGCGCCCTAATTCGGACCTAATTCTCCTCGAATTTCATCGATATGCCATACAGCTTCGGCAACGTCTCCAAGAAACGGCAGGGAGCCCCCAAGAAATCGCAGCTCCCGATCAATTAAGGGAGACAGGCTGTTTATCGGGGCCAGTCACGTAGACACAAATTCGAAGGCGTTGCGTTTTGATAGCGCACGCACACACACGGTTCGATGCTCGCGCGCGTGCACGTGTTCCGCCTGTGTAACGTGCAAGGTATTTAAACGCATATGGCTGGCCGCCGGCATAAATATGGAGTCCTGTTGGCGGGTGGAATGCCCAACATACGGCCCTGCCGCCCGCTAGGATAATGAGCACGCGATCGTTACGCTATCGATGCACGACACGTCCCGCCAGCTGCTCTCTCTCTCTCCCCTCCCTGCCCCCCGTTTTGCGAAAAGTATCTTTGTCGTTTGTCATTACCCGTGACCCTTCGACCCAGGAAATCTTGGACGAGGGAACTCGAAGGGGTAATTAAGGGACAGCTTGGGGGGATTGGAGTTTCAATTTTTGCCCTCTCGCTGGTGGACGTTGCGTCGATACCGACCATAGAGAGGTGGAGTTAGCCGATAGTGATTTGTTGCTTGCTGAAAGATGAGGGGTAATTGAAAGCTGATTCCTGGGATCCCCGTTTCTACGAGCAGTCGGCCTGAATTTTCATGATCCTCCTGTGCAGGGTTTATATCTTCGGATCTTGGATGTCTTCATTTCGGGCTCCTCGAATCAAGATCAAGCACTTCGACTCGGAGTTCGAAATTCTTGACAATTTTTAAACTTCGCGGGAATTGATGTTATGGTTTTGGTAAGTTTAATGCTTTTGGAAAGAATGAGAGTTCTGGAAATTTTTATTGCTGCCCTGCATAAGTCATGAAATCTTGGAAATCTTGAAAGTTTCGAGGGTCTTGAAATATTACTGGATTTAGAATGAAGAGGACTTTAAGTATTTCTTAAAATCAGAAATATCTGAAACATAAGATTTTAAGTCTAACAGTAAATTTAAATTAGTTTCTGTGTAATATAATCAATCGAATATTTATAACGCATATTTTATACGAACAAGAGAGTTTCTATTAAATGAGTAATACTTGGATAGGGTTACGATCAGGTTTATTGATATCCTAATTTTGCTCTGATCAGATTATCCATATTCTAGTATAATATTTACGAAATCCAATAGTATTAAGACCCCTAAAATTCTTAAAAAATACAAAGCAACAAGAATTTTCAAGGATTCTTAATTTCAAATCATTATGAAACTTATTATCAAATCATTAGACACATCTTAAGTTGGGTCTACATTACATGTTATATAACTTTTTAGACAACAGAAAAAAGTCATATGTATAACATCTCTCACTTTAGTTTTCTAAAAACCTATATGTTACATAATTGTTACATAACATATAGTGTAGACCCAGCTTTATTAATACGCAAACATCAGAACCCCAGAAAATCTTCATTTTAGGATTCTAGAATCATCACAAATCGCAGTTTCAAATAACCCTCTCTGATTATTCAAGCATCGAACGCTGGAGGGTTAATTAACGGAAGATTTACGATCTCTCGACGTGAAGTCTCAAGTATCGTTCCAGTCTCAAGGAACCTCAGCGTGGCATGATTAATTCATGCCTGCTTGCCCCGAGGATTGGCCATTGATTCGACAAATGTTTATCGAATAAACGAGCAGCGGGTTCGATTAATTAACATGGAGCCTATTGTTGTTGCCTCACGCGTCCACGTGTTGCGTGGCTGGCCCGCGCACGGTCCAGCCCCTTGCGACAGCCGAATAAAACGTTAATTATTACACAACAATTAGCCGTCAATTAGCGCGCACGAAACGGCCGATTAATTTCCAGGAAGTTTCGCTAAATAAGCAGCGTATCGCCGATAGGATGGCACTGATTTTAAATAACACGATTTGTTGGGCAGCTTCGTCGACAAATCGTTGGGTAATTAGTTTATTCGGGGAGGGGGGTTGAAAAATTCATGGAAACTCGACCAAAATGAACTCGGGGCGTCCAAAATAGCTGCCTGCACAGGATGCTGAAAATTTCATGGCGGTGGAACTACTTAAAAAGGAAACAAAAACAGCCGCGGGAATCCATGATTCTGTTGTGTCGTGGCTCACGTACCGGGTGTCCTGAAAATGCGATCATTTTGTAATTAACCAGCTGGTATGACGTCGGTTTTATAACAAAGACTGCAGAGGGATCATTGTAACAGTATTACATAGATGATTTAATGCGTAACAACTGCACAATCTGTTAATTGTTTCTTGTACAGTCGGAACATTTCATTTTGATTTTGGTTAGAATTATTATTACGTACAGTGAGAGTCATTGACATATGTGTGAAATTTGTTAAATATATTCTACGTTTTTTAGATGTACATGTACTCACTTTTGACTCTCACTGTACATAGAATGTTTGACGACAGGTGTCTCAAATTTTAGGGGGTGGTTCTACAAGCTAAAATAACAGGACATAAAGTCACAGGTTTCGTTTCCAGGTATTAATTGCTGGAAAAACGCCTAAAATACACCTGGAACACGTCTGACTTGGCACTTACTCTACTTCGCTGTGCCTGACTGGTGCACGCCGTCAGTAGAATGAGTCCCAAGTCAGACACATTTCATGCGAATTTTAAACGTTCCTGCAACTATTAATAACTCTGAGGCGAAGCCCCAAACGCAATTGCGTTATTCGTCATTTTCTTCCCATTTTGACATGTACAGGGTGATCAATTTAACTGGAAACCCCCTAATGACTGTTGGCAGCACTTACAATGCCAACAACAGTTACTGCTAGATTCCATACAACTATTCAGAAGAAGAACCCACTGAATGTAATGACCAAAAGTAACTAAAGCTGAACACCTCGAAAGAACTAGACCAGCAAACTTAATGCTCATAAAAAAATTGATCCATGGGGCAGGTTTCTACTCAAGGACTTGATTAAAGTTACCGAAGGTCCGCGGAGCGCGTAGTAGGTTATCGTGCTGAATTCTCGAGTCCCTTTACGGCGGCCATAACTCAATTAACTACCAGGGGGAAATTAACCATCCATTAGGGAAACACGGCCGCGGGTCACCGCGCGAGCTTCCGTTAATTTCATCGAATCTGATCGACGGACAACATGTCGCTCATCACTGCTGCGCGATTCGATCGATCGTCAAAAATTTTTCGACTTAGCTCCTCGGCTAATCGCCACCCCCTCAGCCTCGCTCGACCCTGCCGCTTTTCGGCGCCAACTTTTCCGCTTAAAATAACTCGCCTTAACTCAATTATTTCTCATTAAGTCCACCAGCGCGCGACCACCGCTCCTTTTTGTCCTTGCTAACTTTACGTCCAGGGTGGAAAGGGGTGAGAAGTTGCACCGTGCGCCACCCTTGGGTGCCAGGGACGAGCGAGGTGGACGAGTATAGGGGTTGCAAGTGTGCCATTCGATTAATTTTTGCATAGGACTGCTCGAGTGTAGGATACAACTGCGAGGAGGGTGAAGCTTGACGAGTTTTTCAGTGGGGGTCGACGATAGCGCGCTGAGATTTTCTGGGGCGAATGTATGATATAAAGTGGGTGAAAGGGTTGTAAAATCGTGGGGTATGAGACAGTGGACTTTCGTGATCCAGTTCTGGTAATATGGCGCGTAGGATTTTTAGGAAAACGATATCAACCCCTAAAGAGTTGGTATATTATTTTATTGATACAGTTATTTAGATTCTGGTTTTTCTTCATGTTTGTTTTATGTTGAAGTCTCGTGTGTCACGCTCGAGAAGTTTTATAAATCTGCATCAAATCAGAACGGGTTGAGAACCGCTGGAATAAATGAATAAATCCGCGAAACGTTCATGAAATTGGTAGAAACGTGGGATTACTCTATTAATTCCGGTTTGACGGAATACCTATTAACACTGTCGTTCTTGGAATCGATACTATATAAATATTGAAGCTTCATTATCGTCGAATCGATAAATAAATAGTTGCCAACTGCACCGGGAATTGAAGAACGAAGTAACGTTTGCATCAGAGCAATTACAGCCGCGGTATGATCGGTATGAAAATGAAATTTGAGCGCAGTGTAATTAACGGAAACGCTGTCAGGCCATTTATTAGATACAAATGCACATTCTATTTCCTTTTGAATGACCTTACAAAAACATACGAATTAACAGACACGTCAAATTTACAAATAACTTCTAAAAACATTCAGAGCATTAAAAAAATCGTGTCATTTACTGCAACAAAAAACGAAGCAAAATACACTGTGAAATTATCGAAAAGTTCAAAGGTCACAAGCTGCTATTTTTTATTGACCCCACAATTATTTTCAGAAATCTCGAATAACGTCTCCTGCTTTGTGTAAATGTAATTTCTACAGGTCCTCATCGAATCATCCCCACAAAAATATCGCTTTATTAAAAGTACAAACTTTCTTCTGCAAGCGTTTGTCACCATTATTAACATTCATGCTTCGTGATAAAAGGATTAATGCTGGGCAATTCTGTTCTCGCGGAGACGAACTGGTGTTCCTTCTTCCTTTTTTCAGCCCGGGGCCGTGGAAATTCGCAGCCTTTCCTGCATAAGGGTTGTGGGAGTCGCAACGCGTGTAAGAGGGCTCGTCCTCGCGCGCACGCGTCCTCTCCTCCCGGGATGAACCGTGTCTTCAGCGTCTTCGCAGGAGTATCGCGCGAGATTTATCGTATATTATTCCCAGCGATTCCAACCCCGTTATTTGTCCGTTCCTTCCCATGGAACCGACTGAATAGGCCTTTCGATCTTCTCGGGAGAAGTTTATGGGGCCTCTTAGACCCTACACCATGGGGAGGTAACTCCTTGAATATCTGTTTCCTCACGAAAACAGTTTGAGGGTTGAAAAAGGGTGGAACCTTAATTATTTTCGATTTGAGTTTAGTCTTGTAAAAAATTAGGTGGGTTACTTTGAAGTAAGGTAGGCGACACCAACTTCGCAAGTGCTCTTAAATTCGCCACCCATGAGAAATTCATTAATTCATAATTAAAATCGAAAAATAATACTAGTGGAGGATTTATAGAGAGAATGTACTTCATTTTACAGCATTTCACCCAAAAATCACAATACGTTGATGAATAATAAACATTTTTGTAAAACGCGACATGATTGTGTCAGGGGTTCAAGATGACTTACATAAAAGACTCTATTTAGTGAGATTTGTCTTGTTTTGTATACAAATTTGATAGTAGGGTAGACTGTTCTTTCAGCTTGGCTAATAAATTCTGAAAAAGAATTCTCTTGAACCAAGTTGACAACCCTTTCTGCTACGAAATTTTGCTATAATATTCATCAAAACATCAGTTCACCAGAAAACGCATTCACTGTAATCACAGCCTTAGAATCTATTACTACTTAATTGTAACATCGAGCAAATTTTAAGTGAATCGAATTTTCGTTTCAAACAGGTCACTATGTATCATTAAGATACAAAGGCTAATCGCCCTGAAGTCTTATTAAACTGTTCTCCATGATCCCAACGAAATGAAGCATGCCTAAAAGGATTAAATTATATGGATCGCTGCATAGGAACGGTAGAAAATATTCTGAATTACAGCAGAGATTCTCTGGACACAGCCATCCCAGTATCTCGTTAATTCTGATTAATTGATTGGACAAGTTGCTCGACACTGCACTTCCCGAGATCACCCTCTGTGGGCAGAGCCTGAGAGTACACCCCCCTCAGGATGCCCCCGCTGATCGTGGGTGGTCGAAAGGGGGTCAAACTGCGCAGCGAGGCGGCGGGAAGTGAATAGAAAAATTGCAAGGAAACGACGCAACCGCTTCGACTGGATTTAAAAATCGCTCGAGAATAGGGAAAGTTCTCAAACAATCCACCGCGTCGAAAGGAACTAAGTTGTGCCGGGCACGAGGAGAGGCAGAGAGAAATTAGCTTGGTAGCTTCTCAATAGAGTACCAGCAATGGCCGTTTAATGTCCCGCTGGAAGATTAAGCGACGCGTAAAGTGCATTGTATGCAGTTATCTTATTTATACCCGCATGCATACAGACACAGAGGACGCACAATGGGGGAGCGTGCGGTTGAATTAAAAAAAATGTAATTACCTCGAAAGAATCGCCGCCGCGTTGCTCGGCGCACTGCCCCCTTCGCGTTTCAACGGGATAAGTGTTTGTGTTTCGCAATTACCGTCTTTCTGCTGGCCCGCCTCGAACGAGCTCCCGCGAGCAATTAACCTTTCTGGGCCGTTTTGACGGCCATCCATGCCCCGTCGCGATTCGTCTAGCGAATTCTTCGCCAATCTCGAAATAAAAGTTCGCGTTAAGTAGAGATCCTATTAATTTCTACGTCTACGTAGGCCGCGTTCGACGTGCATTGAAATATTTACGAGGGTGGCAGGGGAGTTCAAATGGAAAGAAAAATGTCCCATGACGTCATGGGCAATTCGCCTTCCGTCGCCAGTACAATGCGCTGAAGTTGACATTATGGTTTTATTGAAGAGCGTCAATTGCGTATATAAGTGAGGACGTATATTGAGACGTGTTATCGACCTAGACGGTTCAGGTATTTGAAAGCCTGTTATATTTTCTTTTTAGACCAGTGGAGTAGGAGCGATGCTATATGTTTTTTACAAATATTTCGAATTCATAAAACGTTGAATGAACTGTATTAATAATTTAATAATATACTTAGTAGGTAGGGGGTCTTACCCTAGCGCCAAATGGCACCTAAAACCAGACATTAATTATATCTTTAAAAAATGAAACGCGACAAAGCAGCCAAATTGTGAAAGTGATAGGTGGAGACCTTTTCTTTACTTTTACAATTTATAGTGTGAGCACATTACTCTCATGTCACGTGAAACCGCGTTACATATTATGGCAAATTTGTTTCATATTATAGAAAAATAGATCTAAAACAAGAGAAAAACGTCGGTATACACTATGGATTTGCTATAGTATGTAACATGATTTCAGGCGTGGTGACAGTAATGTATTCCTACCTTAAGCCTCGTTCAGATTAGTCAAGTTACTTGAATTCAAGCCACTTGTATTCATGTAGCCTAATGTCAAGTTTATGTTCATACAAATCAAGTTATCACCGAAAAATAATAAAAATGGCGTCGAAAGAAGTGGTGCGTACTGGTTATTTGATTATGAATTTTCCAAACAAAACATGCACTTTTGACAGCTACTTTCATGTTCACATGTTTGTCCATTTGCTTGAAATTTGCTCTGCACAATACAAGTACACATCAATTTAATTGATGTGTATTTCAAGACAAGGAAAAATTGAAAGAACGTCAACTTCATTTGAAGCTTGAAAGGATGTCTCAAGTCAATCCAAATAACACATTCAAATTGGTCAAATTGATCCAAATTATTTGCATTCAAGCCACTCGAACTCAAGTAATTTGACTAATCTGAAAAAGGCTTTAGTCGCTTTAGTGCATTTCATTTTTTAAAGATATAGCTAATGCCCAGTATCAGGTGTCGTCCAACGTTAGAACTCCTTTATTTATAAACTTCCTCTACTATTTGAAATCGTGATACAAAATACTATATTTCATCCTTTTTCCAAAAAATAAAACTGGGCGCACTATTCATAGGATTTCCTGATGCTATAAATAGCAAGAACAATATCGACTACAAAAATAGGATATAGGCCCGTGGAACTACTATAAACTTAGCCTAAAACTCGGTTGCAAGCAATCGGAGGGCAGCGACTATTTCCAATATACTCTACCCGAAACATTCAGCTGCAAAAGCACGGAAACACATTCGTCGTTGATTCTTTTTCCAAGCGAATCCTATCTTGGGCCGAAAATAAAGCAGAAAAAAGAGGGAACCTGCGTCGAGATCGAATTCCCAGCACGGTGTTGTGCATTCGACGTCTAGGGGGAAAAAGGCGTATCGGAATGGACTGCGAGGGTGGCTATCGAGCGGTTAAATAATATTCGCGCGCCACTAATGGAAGCATGGACGTTTTTACGTGCGGGAAAATGCAGGCCGTGTCCTGGCGCAGGCGCGTGTCCTTTCGCTGGCCCATGGGCTTACCGCTTCACCCCTGCAGGAACATCCGTCGAGATTTATCGCGTCGATTCCTTCGTCGCTTTTCAGCCAAAATAGTGACACATTGCCCCGCGTCTCCTGTCCAGCTGGCTGAGGAATCGCGACCCTTCTCGATTTCTGCCTCGGCTCTAATCAATTTCTCTGCCCCCTTTCGAATCGCGTCGTCGCGATACGACTGGAGAAACCTCGATTTTTCAAAGGCACGAATCACGTGGAGGGGCTCAGGTGGCGTGCAACGCCTCTGCTTTCAGTTTTATTTTTTTTTATCCCTTCTGGACTGTTTCTCTTTGCTTTTGCTTGAGAAGTGCATCGTAAAGGAGATTTAGAGGGATGCTTCCATCTTTTTTCTCCCGCACCGTTTCCAAACTTTTGGTATATTGAAAGTTTCGAGAGTTGTATCTTCTGAGAAAGGTAGAGAGTGGTTGATCGTGCGATTCCAGGGAACGAGCTCTTTTTCGGGAGGATTTTATACAGCGTAATGTTTCCTTGTATTATTTGCCCTAATGACCTGATTATTTATTTATTAGCGGTCACCCAGCTTCATTTATTTCGACTTCGACCTGAACCATTAGGGTCCATCGAATAGAATTACTATACGGGTTAATGAAACGATATTTCTTCTTTTAACGAGATATCTTGACACCCCTGCCACCCCTTTTTCGATTATTTTTTGTTCCCCTGACCTGTTGAAATCCCCAAGCAAGGCTCGAGTGCGCTCGTTCGCGTTTTGATTTCACCACTTGCTGGCTGGTGACGTAACGCGACTTTTCAAATGCAAACGAGCCAGCCTGCGTTCATTAGCATTCAGTTACTCGTGCGAGAATATCAATTACGCGTTATTCCTCTTTATTAGAGACAATCTGACGCACAACTCCAGGAAAATCCGACTCTCGTTCAGTATTTACCGATTTCAATGTAATCGACCATGAAAATAATCAAATTTTCCACAAATTGTTAATTATTCATTACATCTGGGAGAGAGTTACCAGAATTATATTTTCAGGTAGATACTGATTAATATTCAAAATTATAGCCTGTGTATCAAGTGTCCATTATTATACATTTAACATTCTATTAGCGACTAATTAACATATTGTGATCCTTTTTACAGAAGAGTGAGTACAGGAATTATTTAATATGAACTTGCAACTCGAGCTTATCGAGAAACAGAGACACACGTTTTCACCAATTTATGCGTTGATAATTCGCCTCTCTAAAAGATTACATCTGTTGACGCAAAAAATTTCGATCTCTGCTAGCTTTCCATTAAACATCACTCGTATTCGGTAATAAAAATTCAATTCATAAGCTGCCATATAAAATAATTTGGCAATTTCCTTCACTGTTGTAAAGTGATTCATACGTGTAATTTTCAGAAAGAATGATCAAGTTACCTCACGGCTAGAATTTTAAAAAACACATTTCTCTCACTTCATGCAACAGAGGTACGGTATAATTGTCGAAGGTCTATAGAGTGCGAGAGTACCATGAAGGGTTTTCCCGTTTTTTCCTCTGATTCTACGAGAACGTTCTCGCGTGCTTAGTGCCAACCTATGCACCGATAGTGCAATCGCGAAACGGGCGCGGCGAGCGCAACCCCCGTTGCGCACATAATTGCATGCACACGCGACGATAACTGCGACAGCTTGTTATTGCGGTTCCACGGTTTAACGCGGTTCCGTTTGTTTACGCGTTTATCTGCCCCATTCTTCCTGCCGCAACTGGGCTCGTGCAAACCCTCGATTAAATGCCAAGAGAACGTTTTTCGCACCATTTTCCCACGATATTTTTTGCACTTGTTGCCTAAGAATCTAGTTGTAATAATCTCGTCGAATAATTTTTGCCTGGAGTTCATTAATTTAGTATCGAAATTTTATTGAATACTTTCAACTTTATAGTCTATACAGTGAGTAACAAGTATACGTTGAAATATTCCAAACGGTGGTGGGGGATCTCAAATGGACCATAAAGTGTCCTATGGCATCGTGTTAGATCTGTCTCCATTTTGCAGTAACAGCGTTTTAAATATAATATATCTATATGTTAAACTAACAATCAGAAGATTCTGCATTTACCGATGTATTGGGGAGCAGAAATAGAGTAAAAAAGTCTTAATAGATTTTCTTGTATCTCTTACGGTTTGACTTTTACAAAGCTTTGAATATCCGAGATCCATTTCCTGCAAACATCTGGAATTATCAAAGCTTTATAACAGTTGAACTGTAAGAGATAGGACAAAATGTATTAAGATATTTTTGCTCTATTTTTACTCTTCAGTGCATCTGTAAAATCACAGATATCCTCTGACTGGTAATTTAACATACAAGTAGGTATATTAATTTTAAAGCATTATTATTGTAAAATGGAGGTAGATGGAACACTGAGTTATAGTAGATTTTGTGTTCCATTTGAGCTCCCCTACCACCACTTAGAATATTTCAACATATATTTGTTACATATAACATACAAAAGTATTACAAAAGTTCCACGAAAGTGGAACTAATAATCTAATAAAAAGGTACCTTTCTCGTGAATTTTCCACGTAAATTAGAACTGGTCCAGCTTAAATAGATAATAGTAAAAGGGTCGAGTTAAATCGGTGAGAAACGATTAAAATGAAAATTCAAAAAAGAACTGCGAGTTAAATTGTCGTTAAATTTCGAGAACACTGCAAGGTAGAAATTGTAGTACGAAAATGTCCAAGCTTCGCAGCCCCGCTTAGCGTGTCTCCCTTTTAATCTTTCCCCGCAACAAAAATCTAATTAACTCATCAAGAGCAGCGCCCACTTGTTTGAGGATAAATAAAAGAGACTGTCGGAAAGGGCGGAAGAAACAAATTTCCCCTCTCTGGCTGCAGAATTTTTCCCTGCTGGCCCTCTTTAAACGGGGTCACCGCTGTTTTAAAATACAGACCGAAGTAATCATTTCAACATTCCTCCCAAGAATTCTCAAAAGAAACCGAAAAGTTCAAGCAAACGCTAAAGAAAGAAATTCCAACATCGAGCGACACTCAAAAAAGCACAATCCAAACAAAACTATGAAGTCATTAAGAAAGAAACCAGTGATTACTCCAACCCTCAATCAGTGCCACTCTCGCAGTCATGACCACTATCGCACTCTCATTTCCTCCTCTCTTTTCACTCGAGAAACTACACCATCCAAAAAAAAGAAAAAAAAGGCAAAACACCAGCTACCTTCGCGCCTCCATCCAACCGCGGCCATTAAAACCAACAAATCTTAGCTCAGAGATCTCTTTAACTCGTCGCCCAATTTTCGCGCGAATTTCAAAGCTACCTAGAGTGCAACCGCCCCTGAGCCACCTCTCCTGGCAGCAGCTCGCGAAGAGGGGCGCAGCGAGGGGTGCAACACCCGCACAGGGGTCGTCGGGCTCCGTCGTGCCGAGTCGGCGCTGCTCGGCGTCCCAGCGCGTCGTGGAAGCCCGAGAAGGGCGGGGGAGGCGCGAGGGCGGCTTCGGCTGCGGCAGGCCCGCACTTGGACACGCGATCGCCGCGCGGCGCACACGCTTCTGCCAAATGCGGCTGTTCCCTCGCGACGCGTGCCTCTCGCGCGATCCTCACGCGTGCGACTCCTCGTGAGGGAGGTCAAGGGGAGCCCAGCGGACACCTTGGCCCCGGTTAACCGATCTCCACCCTTTGCAGACAAACCGCCAGATCGGCTGGCCCGCGCCCGATTGTGCCAGTTCTAAGAGACTTGAGTGACTCGTCGGTGCTACCGAGGACTCGGGGATTCGTTTGTCGGATCAGTGGTTGGTGTCTCTGTGGACCTCTGTTTGTCGTGACCCTTGACCGACTGGACCACCCCCTGGCCATGGACTGGAGACTCGGGCTGCTGCTCGTCTTCTTCGTCGTCGACGGTGAGTGTTTTTGTTACTTGGTTCTCGTTTTCACGGTGGTGGGCTGTGGGCTGTTCGATGGAGGATGGAATCTTCCTTCGCGGAATCGCGTGCTGCCACACGGCGTGACTAGCTGACCCGTGGACGTGATGTGTCACTCTATGCGGCAGTCGTGCCTGTTCGGCTGGCCGCATTAAAAATTCTGCTAGGACGTATTCGGGACGGCGTTTGTTCGATAACCAGGAGCTGGGTTCGCGGGATTCTTTGCGGTTTCGGGTGGATTATGAGAGAATTGTTGGGGGATGTAGAGGGCTAGTGTTGTGAATTGGAGAGAGATTGAATCAGTGGAGAGATTCTTTAGATACTTTCGGTTTTTTGTTAGGAGGTATGAAATATCGGGATCCCCTTTTTAGTATCACGTTACCCTTTTTATGGTTACCCTATTTTATGAAATATTCGACGCGAACGTACGTGCCTGTCTTTGGTAGACGACGAATTTGTGACAGGGCTTTCAAATGTGTTTGATCTTCTGTTCTCTTTTGCGCGAGTGTCTCGCAGAATGGCATACGCTGGTGTTTTGAAAAAAACAAGAAATTCGTTTGTAACGTCGCGTCATCCTGAATTTTAACAAGCGAAGCACATAGCGTTCCCTTGTGTCACAAATTAGCAGTCCCAGTTGCGAATGAGTCTCAAAGTCCGCGAACATTTCAAGAGTCTCCGCGACTTCAGCGAGGCAATTACGTCAAATCACATAGCACTCGTGAGATACAGCGGGGAAAAGCATCTCGCGAAACAGACTCGCCAAGAAACTCCTCCATCCGCCTCTTCCTGCCGTACCATTGTCTCTGCTTCCCCTTTCCCTCGAGAAATCTCTACTCTCATTATCTGCCCACCTCCCGCAATAACCAAAAGAGAAGCTCCACGGTGACAAGTCTCATCATTCCTTAAACGATCTTCAATAGTACTGTCCTCGAACACAGCGGGCTCCCAGAGAAAGATATTCCAGGAACAGACGCGAGCGAGTTCATCAGAGATAACCGACTTCGCTTCCCAGACCACCTTCTCTGACCCATCCCGCGATATCCTCTCCAGCAGTCCTCGTGCTGGCTCGGCGGCAGTCCTCGGCTTCCACGTTGCTCATTCCAAAACTCATTTCGCGATACGGGATAAACAACGACACGGCAGGAGAGGCTCGAGCCCCGGGGCTCCGGTGTTTGACCCAATTACCGGCTGCCATTTGGTTTTTCCGGTTGCTTTCATCGCCATCGGCGGGAAAGCGCGTCGACGAGATCGGAAAATGCTTGGGATCGCGGTGGCAGATCGCGGCGCGATTCGATCGCTGCGATAGGGAGAGTGGGCTAGATCGATTAGGCCGAGGGAGGAAGAGGGAGGGAGGAGGTGGCCGCGTCGAGCAGCACGCGTTCGTAGCGGGCTCCAATTTCCTGATGGAAGTGGATTAATATAATTTGATGGCGCCCCGCGGGAGAATCATGCATCTCGTAGCGCGATCTTCCTGCGAACCGCCGCGCCAGCGATGGCCTCGAGTCGCGCCGATGATACCCTCCGCGGGCGATGGAAACGCTCGGATGGTGGAGAATCGTTGACTATGTGAATTTTGGCTGTTTGGCTGCGGGTTTCGAGAGGGATTCGCGGCACCGTGGTTGTTTACTGTGATGGTGCCGCTGCTCAGCGCGCTGTGCATTTTGGAGCACACGATTGGCTAAGAAATGTCTTGCACTCTGGTGGGTAATGTTACTGTATCGGTTTGATTAGTTAATGGAACTCGTGGAAGTGTATGAAGAGAATGGTTTTAAAGTTGGCGATGCATTTTATTAGAACGCAAAATATTTTGTGGCTAATTAGGACTGTAGGATCTTTATTTATTATTTCAGCGAGGGGGAATCTTTTTTAACAGCTGCATAATTTTAAAAAGAGGTAGTCATACGAAAAAGAGGATGACAAAAAAAGAAAAAGCAGAAGATAAAGAGCAGTTCATGCATCAATAATTCCGCAATTTTTCTCTTGAATATTTTTCAAGCTTTTATTTATGCATTCATTTGACAATCTTGTGAAAAGCAGACAATGACTCTAACTCACTGAAATTAGTAGTAATTTTAAGGTTTTTATTTTTTATTAGGAATGATAATTACTGTATGTATGGTATTTGTAATTTTCTTTGGTTTAAATTATTTTAGAGAAACAGTACAACGTTTTTGTCTATGTAAGTACGTATTAAGGGTTCACACTCAAACACTGTAGGTACATTCTCTACGTTTAGAGTAACCTAGTAGGTCGAAAATTCACAGCACAAAAGTTTCGCACACCAATTCCGCTGAAATTACTTGTAACTAAAGGATTTTCATCTTCCCTTACAAGCACCAATTTCAGTACTCTTTCAACTTTCTTAGGTGTAGATCCTACCTACAAAGTTTTTAGACAACAGTGCCTGTCTTTCTGTACTGAATCCAAGCAGACTCGCAGTAAAAGGAACTTAAACAAATTCTGCTAAAATTAACTGCAAGTCCAAAATTTTCGCCTTTCATTGCAAACAGAAATTTCATTAAAATTTTAACCTTCTTAAGTTACGTTGTCCTAAAATTTAAAGAAACAATAACAGTCTACTATTCTGTCTAAGAACGTGCTTAAACCACTGAGTGTTCTCTATACCTTACGAAACTAAAAACATAATTTAAGAAGCTCATAGCAAACATACTTTACACATTCTGACTTATTTAATTAGGTATTAGCTGTTCAGAGGAATTGAAAATATTTTTATAGACACTTTTTACATACAAACGCTTTTCCATTTTTTAAATAATATAGTACCTACACCTACGTTATTATAAACACGTCGCTTTATATTTCTGCTTCATCTGTGACAAGTGTGAATCACTGACATATGAGGATTAACTTCAAAACTGTGTTTCATACAGTTCATAAGCTTACTGCTGATAACATGTCGCGAAACTGCAGTGAGCAAAAACTGTATCTGTTATTTTAGAAACGACATGAGTGACATTCTTTTTTCTGCAACATGTGTCATTTCTAGAATAACCGATTCAAATGAAGTTTAACTCGGTCACATTTTGCAACAACCCCTATCACTGTGTTCTCATTTACATATTCAGACATTGTACAACGTATTTTACAAATCAAAATTTACTCTAAAAAGTTTTCACATATCCATCCAAATTACGTAATTGTTACGTAAAAATTAAAAACTAGTTACATTGCTGATACGCAAAATTGAATGTTCTTCGAACAAATCTTCATTGCACGATCTTAAAGAATATATTCAACCAAAAAATGGTTTCTCATTAACTAATTACTCAATGTACTCATAATTCTCATGCTAATATTATTCGAATCAGAATTCGTTAAAAACAAAGTCAGTGAAAAATTTACTAAAATAAAAACTGATTGTATTAATAGCTAACTTTGCTGAGACAAGAATCAAAGCTATTGCTGAGCTCTATTTACTCATACCTTGAATTTTCATTCAAACATTACTCGAATCAGAATTTATTAAAGACAAAGTCAAAAAAATTTACTAAAATAAGTATTGGTTAGATTAATGCTCAAGTGTGCTGATAGGAGAATCGCGCAGCCATCGCTGAGCTCGTTTTCTTCTCGTTCCCCGTGCAAGTCCCTGTCGAGCACAGGTGTCGGCACGCGCGATCCCTCGATATCTTGGCTGCTTTACGATAACGATCATAATAATTTAATTTAACACTCCGCGGGAGAAGGAGGTCACAGTCGCGCATCGATCTTCCCCGGAGAGTCCGCGAGATGCAGCGGGCAAATATTAAAGAAGCACCCGCCACCCCCGAAAGCTTCCCCTCGGATCGCTCTCGCCATCTGGCTCGTCCTCGCGCCTCTTCTCCGCGTTCCTCCTTCTATTTTCACGGCCCATCTCGAGAGAAACAGGGCCGACCGCTTATATGAGAAACGCAAACGAGAAACGCTATCGTTCCTGCCTCCATCGCGGCCTGGTTCCCGCTTATTTTCCTGGACGCCAGCCGTGTTTTCCCGACCCGTTCACGGACCTCTCTGAAGAATTATGAAGTCCGCCCGGGTCGAGAGACGCCTCGTAATAATGTTCAATTACCGCTTTTATCGCGCCGCGACGTCTTGAATTGCGGTCCTTCTGGCCGATGCGATCAACGCCCCCTGGGAATGCCGAGGAGCATGGTTTTACACGGTTTGACGACGCGTTTTGGCGCGGAAAACTGTCTCTTCATGGCTTGCTGTTCCCCGATTGGTTTAAAACTTGGATCGGGTAAATTTGAACTGGCTGACACGATGGATTAGATGGGTGTACCGTTTGTGTTTAACTTGGCTTCGATAAGAACGTACTGTTACATGGTTTTGTGTTATCGGGTAGATCCAGTGGGAGGGTAAATTAATTTGGGGGTTTTGAAAGATAAGGGATTTTTTTCGTTATCTTTCTTAATGATTCAGAGATTTGGAAATTTTCTTATCTTTAATTCTTTGAATTTGGAAATCTTTAAATCTCTAATTTTTTAGGTCTTGAACATTTCGAATCTTAAAGGGTCTCTAAATCTGAAAATATCTTTAAATCCTGAAAAAATCTTCGAGTTTTGGAGAGTCTTTAAATTTTCAAATCTTTAACATTTTAAATCTATAACTTTCCAAATTTTCAAATTTTTAACTTTCCAAATTTGTAAATCTTTAAGTTTTCAAACATTCTATGCACATACACCTAAAAGTATCGAATTAATTTACACACTTATTGTTAGTCCATGATTCTAATTCCATTTATATTAAATACAAGCAGTAACTGATTAATTATAGGAGTTAATAACATTAACTTTAGAAGGTAATATTCAACTCTAATTGTATTGTTTTAAATGTATGGAAATAAGTTCAATTCTAGATATTACCTTTTGTAGTAGTATCACTAGTCTACTCTGAAAATTTTTTTTATTTCACGTGTTCGGACTCGGCGTGTATGGATTCTTTTTTTTTTACATATCATGGTACTTTTGCTGTTGTTCAAATATTAACTTTTCTACTGTTTCCTTGCAGAGGACTCAAGTTTCCATTTTGTTGTGATTTTCGTTCCAAAAATTCATTTTCGTCAAAACTTATATTACGTTTCTGTCGAAAAATTTGTCTGTTGTTTCTGGTATCTTGGAAATACGTTACGAATGACATTATATTCTATAATGCTTAACAGGTATATTACGCTATGTTTGCTAGCTAGAAACGCAAATATTGTACTGCATACTGTGTAGCAGGTAATGTTAACATTGGTTCTGCATACATTAATTTATACTTGCTAAATAGTGTTTGAATTAAATTCTTAGATTTACAATACATTTGATCAGCTACATTTTGATCATAGAAAGGCGCAAGTCTCAAGTGTACTTAAAGAGTTACAAATATGAACGACGATAAATTTTGAAATTCGTCTTCAATATAAACTTTATCTCTCCATTTCAAGAAAACCTTTTAGTTACATTTTGCTAGAAATGATAAAAATTGTGAGATAGTAAAATGTGGATATGTATATATGTACATATTATATTTAAGAAGTTCTAAAATTAGATAAGTACCAAAAATTTTACGAGATAACGAATAACATTTCCCCAAGTAATAAGTAACTGTATTCATATTAGTAAATATAATAGTAAATAAATAGCAGTAAAATACCTTAAAAATAAAGAAAAAGTATATTTGGCAATTCACGAACTGGATAAGGTCAACAACCCTTCCCTCGTTTCTCCAGAATTGACCTTCTCATTTGTCTCAATCATACTATATGGCATGCTCCTTGAAATTGAATCTGCAACCAAGTCAGAATCCACTGGTTAAAAAGCAACCTTCCCCGCACAATACCATTAACGATAGACGAAGCAGCGTGCCGAAGGACACGTCTCGATTAAAAGAGCGAAGAAAGCCACTTACCCTGAATGGCTTAATGACGCGTACGATTGTCGACACGTGTGTTTCGCTTTTCAATACGGCTTCCTTTCGAATACCAGCCGTTAGAGCGTCGCTGTGAAATGGTAGAGGAGACGAAAGAGGGGAGGAAAATTCATTCGACCGATATATATCCCATTCTCCGCAGCAATTCCATTAAAATCCATGAAACCGTCCAGTTGGTTATTAAGCGCGCCATCATCATCGGTCGCTTGGCCGATGTTCCTCCCACGCGACATCGCATTAACGATAATAGCGAAAAACGAGTGCCACTATCGATTCTATTCAGAATCCCTATACACGTCGCATCGATGAATTGCTCATAATTGCTGTTACAAATCGAATATAACAGAACATTTATTTTTTCAAGAAATTTACCATTCACATTTTAACCTCTAAAAAGCCAAGATGGCGGGGCTGGCCCTCTAAAGGGGCACCCTTAACAAAATAAAAATGCGTATAAAAAGTCAAGCAACTCGATGGACCGAAATACTCAGGAGAAGAAAGGTTTCTCGACGTTCTTTAAAAGGAAGAAAGGATCCTTAGAAGATTGAAGGCTGAATCGAAATTGGTAGATTGGTAGGAATCGAGGATTTCTTCCTTCTTCTTCTGAGTATTTTGGTCCTTCGAGTTTCTCTACTTTTTATATCTACGCATTTTTATTTAGTTAAACTTTAGAAACCAGGGTGGCCCATATTTGGACTTACTAATTTATAATTTTGGCCTACTTATAGCATAAATATGGACCATTTCGATCCTCTAAACTCTAACTAAATAAAGAGTAGAGAAATTTGATGGCTTGCAGAGTAAATTGAAATTGGTGGATCGAGAATATAAAATTCCTTTTGCTCGTGCATATTTTGGTCCATCAAGTTTTTCTACTTTTCATACACATTTTTATTTGGATAATTGTTAGCAGCCAGGGTGGTCCATATGAACTTACTCACTTGCAATTTTGGCCCACTTTTGGCCCAAATATGGAACACCTCGACTCTCTAAACGCTAATCAAATAAAAAGTAGAGGAATTCGATGGCTTGCAGAGTAAACTGAAATTGGTAGATCAAAAATCAAGGATTCTTTTTTCTCGTGCATATTGTGGTCCATGGAGTTTCACTACTTTTTATGCACATTTTTATTTGATTAATCTTCAGAAGCCAAAGTAGCCCATATTTAGAGTCAGTGGCTCACTTATGGCTCTGCAAAGCTTAACCAAATAAAAACGCCCACAAAAACTAGGTAATCTCGCTGGACCAGAGTACTCAGAAGAAGGGGTCCTCGATTCAGTCGGTTTAGGGGGTGAATCGAAACTGGTGGATCGAGAATGAGGACGCAGCTCGTATTGCGGATTGATCCTCCGGCACGATAAACCGGAAGCAGTATGGCGTTTCGCGTGCGGCGGCATTAACGCGACCGCGAGGCTGACACTCGACCTCCGGATGAACAATTATCTTACGAAGCTTGGGCGTGCGGGAGGGTGTAGGTGCTTGTGAACCGCGTCAGGAAATGGGTCGCTGTGCAATGGCCACGTAAAGTCCTCGTGAAAGTTTCACGCTTGTTTACGGCCACGCTACACGCATCGAACCGTTCCGCTATCCCCTTCACGCAACACACACCCTCCGCCCCCTCTCGTAAACGCGGAGAGCAACCCTTGGGGGTTGATACCCGAAAATCGACACTGCACGCCTCCGCCTCCGCTCTGCTATTGCATTGGCCACTCCATAGTTGTGGCCCCGCTGGGTAAAATGTGGGGAGAAATCACTTTAAACGGCCGCTGGTAACTCTTGCTTTGGGGTCACGTTTGAGACTATCGGCTGATTGGAGAGCTTTGCTTTGTTGGGAAGGTGTCAGGCATTTCGAATGTTAATTGAACCTATATGTTCAAGCGTGGATTCCTTTGTGAGGATATTTCTAATATTTTTAAGGTTGAATAATTGAGCTACGACTCGCTTTGCTCGGGGTAAATATTGTTCATTACTTAACGGAGTGTTTACTCGTTTTCTGTTAATATTAATTTTACTGATTAAATACATTTTCATGGAGTATTTTCCTTTGTATTTGGTTCGGTTGGAAAATTGTACGGTTTTTTTTGTTGTTTATACCATGTTTTAAGAATAATATAATTTCTGCATTTGTTTTCGGCATAAGAGTGTATTGTATGGTAGGATGTATGTATATTGTACCGTTAGTTTTATTATAAAAAATAATTTACTCCCAGTAATTGTACACAAAATCATAATTTTTCGATTTGTTCATCGATACACGAATATTCCTCACACTAAATACCTGTAGGAAAGAATGAAATATAAATATTGCAAAACCACCATACTATCTAAGAGTTAAAATATAATTTCCTCTAGTTAATATCGTGTTACTGTGTCATTGACATTTAAATTTACACAGATGAATGAGTTACATTTATCTTGCGCAATGAAAATTTCACATGACAAGTTAGCTCAAGCTTCCCAGTCAATATTTTATTATTTATCTATTACTAAGTCCTCGTGTTCGTGGTTTCTCCATGGTTTCTTAATTTGACGAGGTGTCGTTGACTCTCACGTCAAGTTTTGCTTCGGATCGGGTGCCAGGAAGTGAGGTTTCAAATCAATTTTTAATACCTGACAAATGAACGTGACCTAATGGAAGGCTTCGAAGTCAACGCGAACTGACGAGGCTTCCATTATTAATAAACCATCAGGATTTTTCCCATATGGCGACACCTCGAACCCTCACCTGGTCCACTGGCAAGCCTATCTAAACACACTGGATGACGCTTAACTGAATACACCCACGAACCAGCGCGTGTACCGATGAATGGGTGACGAATTTGTAGGAGTCAGTGGCTCCCAAATCTTCATTAAGCAAAATTAGACTTCCTGATGTTCAATATTCCATTAACGATTAATAATGTGTTTTTATATTATTATAAAATAATTATTATTGATTTATAACGATAAATAATGGTTTGAACAATTGACTACGATTGGATGTTGTCAGTATATTTCAAAAATAGAAACGAAAACAAAGAAACTGTTATATAAGTATTAAATAAAATAGTTACAGAGTAATTAAAATGTTTTGACAGAATTATGAAATACGAAGACAAGGTTGGCAGTGCATTGTAATCTATATTTTATATGTATAAATTCGTACAGTGGTACCTAGTTATAGAATACAGCTATGACACTGTGAGGCTTTGTATTTATATTTAATAATTCTGTCATGTCATATAATCCCTCGTTAATTGAATAGTAACAGGTCTGCCTGTGTTTAGTTAACGTGGGATTATTGTTAGTGCAATTTCTACAATGGAAACGTTTTTTCTGCAACGAGAATATACATAACTATTCACAATAACAGTTACCCGTTACTATCAAAGTGATTCAGAGGCAAATTTAAAAAGAAATAAGTGAAAAAAGAATTTAATTAAATATAAATATTCATCCAAAATATGAAACGAAACTTTTAACTCCGTTTCGAAACTACAACACTAATTCATTATAAACATATTTCCAAAGTGAATTCATGCACCAAAAACTGTTTCATATTTAGACAAAGACGAGAGTAAAAAAGATACTAGGAAATAATTCCAAGAAATAAAATGCCAGAGAGTGTGCAAAATCGTGTAATCGTCTTAAAAAATCCACGGGACAGCCATTATACTCAATTTCCTCGAAAACAATGCGTCGTAGGGAGAAAAAGTCGTCCTACATTTCCCACACATTTTTTTTTTTGCGACGAATCGTCTCCCACTGAATAGACCTCGTTTTCGAGTGCATCCGCGGCGAGCAATTTGGGAACCACTGTCTCGGAGACACACGTGAAATTTTTCCACCGTCACGGTACACAGCGTGCGCCTGAAATGCACTGGCAGATGGTACTCGTCATACATGGGCGTGCCGCGGCGGGTCGCTTTAATCGCTTAAAATCGTCGTTAATTGAAAATGAGTCAATTTACGCGTAACACGAGACACCGACGCGGCTGGGTGACGTCGCGTCGGACGATCGCGCGCGCGCGCCAACAAACGTCCATCGTCCTTGGGACGACAATCCTAACATCCGGTCTGACGATGATGGGTGTTGTTTTTTTCCTCGAACAAATTTTTTTTTCATGGACGAACGCCGATTCCTCTGCTCTGACTAAAATTAATGTGCTTTGTGTGAGTACTAAAGAAAGAAGGCAGGACGAAGTGGAGGGTTCAGAATTTATTTATTTTGATAGCGAATTGAATAAAAGGAACGGACAAAATATGGCTCTTTATTTTAAGCACCTAAATTAGAAAATCAATGCAGTTTTCAAAGTAAGACCACAGTTTAAAACCAATAAATAAGGTTTTTAAAATGGCATCATAAAGAGAGATCGAATCGAATACGGTTTATTTAAAAAGGTACACCAAAATCTAAATAAATTTCGATTTCAGGACCAAGTACCATCTCTGTTTATTAGTTCCTACGTTTCGATTCCTGCCTAATCCAAAAAGTGCTCGTCCAGATCTCAAGCTCTCGTCGTCAGTGTACCACTTACTTCCCCCTAATATTCTATTTCCAATCACCCAGCTTTCCCACAATCGTCATTCATTCCCCATCAACAAATCGCCCTCATTTCCAAGGGCTTCGCAGAACACTTTAATTACAAAAACAAACAAGCAGGACCATAAATCCCCACTTCGAAGCAGACCATTCGAAAGGGGTTCGTGGCATCCAGAAAAATATTTACAGTCTTTTTCGACCACGTGCACGCGTGGCACGCGCGCGTCTTTTCTTCCTCGGTTTATTTTCTAAACGCAGAAGTAATTCGAGGGGGTTGGCACCCCTGCACAGGGTGTTCCAGAGGAGATGCAGACGTGTCGTGTGGCCTGTACGAACGGACAGACTGACTCGGGCCACGAATAAACATGTATGCTAGCAGCAAACGCGGTCCTGCTAAAAAGAGCCTCGACCCACTTAGCAGTTTTTCTCGCGCGACTCGAGAAGCGGCGGGTGGAAAAATATGGGGACGAAGGGGGGCCTGGGGAAGGGGAGATCGCTTGAAAGTTTGATTGCATCTGTTCTCCCGTGAAAGAATTAACCAGCCTGTGTTTTGATGGAGGCTGCTCTCGCTCGGATGGAAACCCGATGGCCGAGGAAAATGGAGTTCGGGTGGGGAATCTAGGGTGGTTCGATGATACGGTGGTTCACCGACGGGGAAGTAATATTCCGTGATTAAGTCTGGAGATGCTGGCGATTTCGAGACGAGTTCGTTAGTAAATTTGCTGTCGTCGAAGAGTAATTTCCAGCAGAAATTCCTTAGAAATATTGCGTTTGATCTTTGAGGTGAATCTGGGGCACAAAAGGAGGAAAAAGTGTTACGAGAACAAAAGCAGCGACGAGCGTCGCGATTGGAGTTATAACGAAGTAAGGGGTTACGTCTTCCTAGGGGCACAAGGGAAAGGTAGAACTTGGGGAATTTTTTTTTTTATACAGAATACGGAGAGATATAAAAGGAAATTAAACCACATTTCTTTGCGTTAAAAGATGTATTTATTAATCAAATTTTCCGGAACTTTTATTGTAGATCATGAATAACTAAGTTATGATAAATGGTGTACGTAAGTAGAAATAGTTAAGAATGAAACTTTCTTGCAAAGTGAGAAATTTATTTCGTACTTATATTTTCTCTTTTGCATTGAATATAATTCCTTCTTCTTCCAATATTTATTCAATTAAAAATCTGTAAAAATCTAATAATATATTTTAATAACGATAAATTTTCGTATTATGTACATCTATAAATATTCGAAACAAAATTCTCTAATTTGTATTCTTTCCCAAGGCTGTAGGTGAATGTATATTAAAACAAGTATATAATGCATATGTGATAGCAAAGCATTTATTATAGACTGCACTCGTTTTTCCACATTAATGTTATCAAAAACCGCGGTCCTAACTTTTCATCAAGCGAACCGTTCAAATAATCGCGGACGCTGTGTCATGTGTATATACGTGTGTATGTGTGTGTGTATGTGTGTATATATATGTATATATATATATTAATCACAAAAGTAGGTTATTGATCCGCAGAAACCGACGAACAAATTGCTGGAGCGCCGCTGTTAGACGCGTATGAATTTTCATTAAAAACAAAAAAGAGGAAGGAAAAGAGAGCAGGAGGGGAAAAATAGTGGGTCCATTAGCTGGCGCAACAACAAAACTCGACGATCCATTCGCACTTATTTCCGTCGATCGCCCTGGCAACCCCGCGGAACCCTATGAATGATCCTCCTAGCACCCTTCGTGGCAATTTTCGAAACGCGAACAAAAAGCCTTTTTCCAAAGAGAGACACACGGTCGCATATTTGCTGAATTATTTCAGGAAATAAGCTTGACGGTTCCTATTAATATTTATCATCCCCGATATATTTTTCCATGGAATTTCACCGTCGGGACGGAATTCCAGCGGCAGTCAGGGAATTTCGATAATTCGAACTCGCCGCGAGACGACAAACGTCGATAGAACGAGCAACATGCTAATGACCAGATTAGCGGAGCAATTTATTAGCACGATTTTAACGGTATTATATGGGTCCTGATATATTAATGGAATTTATAATCGTAAAAGTAATATCGTACGGGATAATTGCAGCCTCGTTTACTAGGAGGCGATGTAGGTGGTAGAGACAGATTAACTGGTAATGCCGAACGTTTCCATTCGTCATGTATGAAGTCCTTTGACATAGGAACCTAATCACCACAGTTTGTCGATGTGTTCGATATGCCCTTAGTGGGTTGTCTCGTATTAGTGAACTGATCGTCTGTTGGGATTATTGTAATAGAAAGTAGGATAGAACCTAGATCGTTGCATGGAGATAGGGCTGAGAATGCGTAGGAATGTCGAGCTTGATGCCGTTTCGAGATTATCCATCATCACGTGTCACTTTAATCCTGGAAACAGGAAAAAGACTAGGAGAAATAAAAGAAAATGCACGATTAACGCAAACAATTTCTCTATATTTATTTCTTGTGGTTATAAATTAGATCTTAGAAGAATCTCTTTTTTACTGATTAATGTGAGGATACAACAGTGAATAATTTTTGTATTTTTTAAGTATTGCTCTGTTTCGTCTTTTTCCAATGTTATATCCGAAAATTGAGCGAGTTTGATAATTGTGAAGTCCAACTTCACCCTTTTAGAATTTCATGCTCACTGGGGAAAAATGTTTCCTGCATTCCTCATTGTGCCCTGGATTTAAACAAATTTTAATTAAAGTCAGAATTTGTGGGTTGTGTAGTACTTTCCATGTCAGTCTCTCTGGAGTTAACACTAAAATGTGCCTTTCCTCTTCTATGGTCACTTTTTAATCTGTTTTTCTCGTTAGCGAATAATTATGTCTAGTAGTTTTTGGCCAACATGGGAGGAACGAAATTCTCTTATTGGTTATCGAGGTTGCGACTGTAAGGCTGTGAGTTGCAAGTTTCCAACTACATATTTAGGTTTCAACTGTCAAAGTTGTAACTATAACAAGGTTGTAGCTATCCAGAAGCTTGTAACACTGAAAGTCCTATTGCATTGCCGTATTACTTCCAACAACTTCAAATGAAACTATATGAATCGATAAATTGAAGAATAGTATAAGTTCAAAATTAGCCATTTTTACATAATTAAATAATCAAAACTGTATCTAGACTCTAGAGTCAAAGTGTATTAAGTTACTCAGGTAACAAATGAACTTAACACGTTCTGACTCTGAGGTCTAGATATGCAAAGTGCAAGAAACTACACGTTGGGATCAAATGTCTCTAAATGTATACTACTGTACGTAAGTATTTAGACACTGACGTTATTGAAAATGTGTGAAATATCTACATTTTTTATTTATACTGACTGATATCAGAGTTTATTCGCATTATAATCACCTGAGATGAGATTTTTATTATAGAATTTTACTTGGTGAGTGTCTAAGTACTATTACAAGGTAATGTAGTTTTTGGTAGGGCAAGATTAAGGTTTTGTGAGGTCCTGGACTGAACAACAGGGAGGGAGATGTTTAATACTATACTAAACTATTCCCTATTTGTTTAATCCTTGAGCTAAAGTAAACTCCAAAGCTCCACAATAAATACGATTTATCAGGAAAACTATTAATAAATCGAAAATAATTTTGTTCTCCAGTATTTGCAGAAATTTATTCCAGTAGAAATGAAGCATTTTAAAAAGTGAGTCCCGAGGCTATAGCCCTCTAAGCCCCACCTCCATTAATCTATTCCTGGTTTTTGAACTTGTACTGGCCGATTTATATAAAAAACTAAGCGTCACGATTATAATTAGCAAATTAAAGAGTCGCAATGTTGCAGAAGAGCCGACAAAGGTTCAACGAAAACATGAAATGAACGCGTGTTTTTAACTCTAATGAGAAAAAGTATATCACCGCGATGCATTGTCATTGCTCGTCGTGATAACGTCGCACGTTATTCAAGCATTATTGCGAAACGTATTACAGTGATCCCGGTAGAAACGTATTAAAATAAATCAAGAGTTTCTCACGGCGAATGGCTACGGGAAATTTGTCCATTTTTAATTTAATATTTAGCATGGTGCGCTCGCTGGAAGAGGGGGATAATGCAAATTTACATCTCTGTGCTTGAAAACTCGCGGAAATAAAATGTGGAATCACGAAATGGTAGCACAACGAAGGGAAACACACATACACATACAGTCAGTAGAAAGTCTCCTTTTCTTCTTCTATCTTCAATCGTTCATTTTTCACCTTCATCAGGACTGGCTTTTGTTGCTTTCTTGCATTCAAAAAGATTCTCCTTTGAACGACAATCCTTTTACAAATATGAAAATATTAAACAGGACAAAGGGAAATTGTCGAGTTCAGACTAACCAGCTGTATAGATAAAAAAATCGAAGACAATTGAAAAGTATTTCATAGAATTCGGTAGGCTATTGACTGTTTTTTATCCTTCGCCGTCGATAATGATTTAACAATGCGGGTTTACTCGACACCTGAAAATATAACAGGAAATATCGAAAATAGACCGATTTCGACTATTCCATCGAACCAATAAACAGCTACAGCCAGCTAATTGCGAAGTTTCATGATTTTCCCCGCGGACATCGCGCCAATCGGCCCTGCCTTCCAATCGTTTTCAATTAACGCAAGCGCAACTCATCGTTAATCAAATCGCGTGCATTACAATCGGTTATCGTCGTCCATGGTCCTGTGTTTTTAACGTGTACCATTGGCAGCACTCGATTCGGGGCGGCCCTTTGTCCCGATACGATTTATTCGAGCGCGCCCCCGCTTTTAAATACGCTTCCGCTTTTTGTCTCGTTTTCTACAAATATCGAAATACCAACAGCCTCCTCTCTAAACGTCTACCCCTTTTTTCGCGACCATTGAAACCTTTAGAAACGGCTTTCTTCTTTGTCAGGATCGCAATATCGCGACCGGTTCTCCTTTTTCTCCGCCATCCCCTGCTTCCACCCTCTCCAGCCATCTCCCCCGCCCGCCCCTTCTTGCTTCGTCATGCCACCCGAATGCATCCAACGTTTTTCTGCGCCCGTGAGCTGGAATCGCGACAGGAAACCCGCCCAAAGATCGTCGATAACCGAGCGAAAAGGGATCCATTGCTTAGACATTAATTACACGATCGTTGGAACCGTTCATCAGGTCTGCCCCATTATGGCAGCGAGACCTCTGTGCGTAGTTAGCACCAAGTATTAACAGAGTGCACTTAATGAGGACGAATGGAAAACGATGGCCCCTGGAATGGTGACGAATGGCGATGGGTTATAATTGCGATATGGATTGTGTTCTTCTTGGAGGAATTCGAAACGTTCGAGGGAGAACAACGATGAGTGTGAATGATACTAGGGTGAGTCAGAGGCTCCTGTTTGGTTTACATCGTCTTATTAAGTCGACTCTTTTTCTTGTGGAAAGGTTTTTCTTTGGGAACGGATGTCGCGGATTTGTGACGCGTTCTTTGTGTTTGCTTTTGTGCATTTTACGTCGCGAATTCTCTCGGAGTGGAAAAACATGGTACGTGGAAAAGGCGAAGTATGATTCATCTCAGTGTTTAATCATTTGAATATAATGACATAGAGTCTGGTAGAGCCTACGTGATGAATTTTTATTTATTACTCTCATTTAAATATCAAAGACGTTATAAAGTTGGGAATATATGACGTACCTCGCTTCCACATTGGAATTAACACCACATTAATTTAAAAAATAATTCATATCAGTAGGTATTAATCAAAGTCTTTCGTTCTCTTCAAATTGGGTATCCATAGTTGAGAGTTAATCTGTAATTAATATTGTGTAGAGAAGTTTTGCTAATTCAGTTTTTTAATATTTGATATGACAAATATTTGTGAATAATGTGCAGAGATTATTAAACCGAGGAGTTATGAATTTTCCATGCAATACCAATTACGGATTAATATTCCATAATTTTCAGTATTAATTGAACCTATTTATTTTAACAAAACAAATGTTATTAAACCGTTTTATAACGTAATGTCATTGACATAAAAAATTCATGACGAATAAAACCTTTCAATTATACAGAAACGTTAAAAGAGATTTAGTACCATAAAACTGTCGAGATCACAACCGAAGCAGAATCCTACTGTTGGGTTAAACAGTTAAAACTGAGAATCTAGCAAAAAATGACCGCAACTAAATTAGTTCTCGTTTTTTCAGCTTATTTTGTACAGTACTGGGACTATAAACTCTCCTACTGGTGTGATCCCTCAGGAGGTACCTAACTCTTTACCACCTCGAGTAATTAACAACTCCGACTTTTTTTTCTTCTTTTCGTCGGCTATACTCAAACAAATTAATTATAGAATCAACTTTAACATTCAATTTTCATGAAACAAACAGTAATGCTTGCTTGTAGACACAAATTCTGTAGCTGTATTCATCGACAATGTCTGTTTATGCCTATAAGCCTACAATGCACATACCTAAACGCAAACTGCATACATGCAACTGCATACATACATAGCATGCACAGGCTTAGGAATACCTGACGTCTAAATTTTCAGAAAGATTGGAAGTTCTTGGTATCCTTTATTACGATTATTACAGGCAGGTGTATAGATATTACGAGGTAAACTTAACTTCAACGTTACACATGCTCCAGTTCAGGACTCTAGAAATGCCTTGGCGTCGATGCTAATGAAAGGTCGCCGCTTTCATCGTCTCAATAGTAGTCTCGCGTGGTGAACAGCGATTTGTTGTCACGAGGGTTAGAGTTAGACATTGCTTAGCAGGACCCAAATTCAAAGCCGAAGGAACATTTCCTCTCCTTTGTTTCTCCCTTTTTTTTTGCGACCTTACAACGCCACGCCCTCCTATTAACCTTGTACCAAAACAGTCATTCTCTTGTTTTTCTTTTTTGCGACACTAATCAAAGAGGTTGTACATCAGTGATTACCTCACGCGACTAAGTAACTATTAATTCAATCCTGACGCGTATCCATTATGGAAATAATCTTTTTGCAGCTGAGAGTCTAGGGTTCAAAGCTAGCTTATCAATAAATTTTATTGGTCAATCGATCCATTTTTTGAATGTGGAATAGAACAGTGTAAAGAGGAGTTAGTATGAGTGGGAGCAATTATACTGGCACTGATACTAGAGCTTCTATAACGACATGGAAGTTAGGAATTACATACGTAATCATACAGAGTGTCCTTCAAAATTTGAAATGTATCACTAGTTTGAAATATAGTATTAAGCATTTGCTGGGAGAAATTATATCCTTCATTTAATGCCACAGATACGAAAGGAATTATCTAAAATAATTCAGTAAAATCTACATGTAACAAGTCAGGAATGAAATTAAAATTATTTTACACAAGATAGTTCAGCATAGATGATCTATATTTTAACTTTTACTTCGATCATTTAACACGTTAACTACTGCTAGGGAATTTAGAGTTTTGATATAATATCCCATGGGGTATTATTAATAATATGTTCAGGTTACAAGACAAAACCATTTGCACTAGTTAATTAGTTGTCTGTGATCAACGTGTTAAATGTATACCACTATTTTCTGAACATATGATCTAGTATTCTGTTGGCATTCTTTTTCATAGAAGCATTTATAGATCACTTTAATCATATAGCACTTGATTCTTTTTATTTCTCTCATAAAATAGTATAAAATGAAACTAAAATTTAAGTTTATGAAATGAAAAAAGTTATTGCTCCACAAAAGACCTTATTCGTCAAAAAAGCTACTAAAAACTGAAACCATTGTCTCAATAAATAGTTTCACAGAATAATCGTTAGCAAAATATGGAAGACTATATTCGAAGCACACTATTTCAAAGAATCAGCTTTCATCATCGATGAATGTCCCAATAGTCCCACACATGGATTCTTCAATCCCTTTTTTGTTCGTTAACTCAGTTTCATATTGCCGTTTCCCCCTATTGCTGATAACGGGAAAAATATTACGAAAGTTTGGCCAGGAGATTTAGACGCAGCCTGTATATCCCCTTCCGCACGCTTATCATCACGCCCCACCTCTATATTTCCCGAACATTTACTTTCAATACTTCCGCTACCTATCGGAAAATATTACGCGACAAAAGGTGAACGCGAAGATCGTCTCTTTATCCCTTAATTTCCTCCTCGTCTCGAGATATCGGGGTTTCCTCAGCTCGTTTCGATCGTTATGCCTCGTTCACCCTACATCCCTCGCTCGTTTTAAGTTGCATTCACACCAACGACAAAAGTTTTCGTTTTTAATTAAGGAACTAAGCGCAAAAACTAGTCAGCTCCTTTTTTATACACTTTACAATATTGAAAAAAAAGTAATAGATACTAAAATATATCAAAATCTACATGAAAAATCGTTTTTGCTACAAATTGGTGCTGATTCGATTTTACACTGAGCCCTTCAATTATAATTTACAATAACTATTTCCAGCGACTAAGTATACATAAAAAACCACCATTTGGTACAGTTCAATTTTTCTTCAAATGCTTTAATAATAAGCAACGAAATTATTAAACAAGTAGTGGATTACTTATTTATACAAATAATATTCAATTTTGTATATATAATATAATTTTCTGACTTCTCCTCGATAAATAATCTTACAGCTCAATTTAACGTAATTGTTAATATAACGGGATGTAATTAGAACTGATAAATGAAAGCTTCCATTAGCAGACGTTATAATAATACGAAACGCGGTGTGTCTCTGCGAGAAAAATCAGGAATGAAATAGCTAGAATAACAAAGGATATCGGCCAAGGCAGTTCTCCTGGAGAAATCACTGCGTTCGTCTACAACGGAGGATTCGAGAGGAGCTCTTCCTGCCTTTCCACACGAATCCTACAATAACACTGTAGAACAAGTAATAACACTGGTTCCGTCGAACCACGGCTCGGATCAGAGCAAATAACGCGACACATTTCCCACTGCGGAGACCTCTTCAACGCCTGCAAGTTCCTCCGTCGTCGGCAGAAATCGTCGACGTCTGACGTCGAAGATTTTGCCTGAAAACCAGCGTGGAGACTTCGCCTCGGGGCTTCTCACGATGAAGCGGAGGAGATATTTCGCGATCCAGTGTTTTATTCAACGTGTGAACCGCCGCGGAGCGACACGCGACGTGGAAACGTCGCTTTCCATGGTGTCGAGGACCGGTTGCAGGCAAAACGGCGGCTTATCGACGCCCACTCGATCGCCGTTTCCGGTGCTGTTCCTGGTACACCTTCGAAACGACAACCGGACATCGTGTGCGTGACGGTCGACTGTTCCGCGCGGAGTCGAAGATAAAAATTCTCTCGCGATGCCGAAGAGACGTCGAAACTCGCGCTGAATTCTTGAACACCCAAGCTGTGCGTGAGCATTCGATCGCGATATATCTGCTCGTGAGCAGCTGCCTCTGCGATGCAAATGCCTCTAATTACAGATCAGCCAGGCCCGATAACGCGTTTATGGAAACTACAGCCTAATAAATTCCTCTAATAACTACTCGCCTGGAGTATACATAATGAAGAAATTTACGTAGTCGAAATTACAGAGGCTTCTCCGCGGGAATGAACTGTCCTTGAAGCGTTTGCGAGGACTTGTGCCTCTGGTTTCTGAAGAATTGACATTTTGGGTGTTTGAAACTTTAAGCTTTGGTTGATTTGAATTCTTTGTTTGGTAATGCTTGTGAAGTCGAAAGGTATGTGATAGAAATAATCTAGATCTAGTCCACACCGAAATTAGGCCTAACCTAGGCCCTAATCCTTATCAAATTTTAGAATTTTTTCTGAGTCTAGCCAGATTAGATGTGAAACTGATAATGTAGTAGAATCTATACCATCAAAAATGGATATAGTATACGTAATGTAATGAATTTTTTTCTTTTTTTTCTTTTTCTCCTGGAAAAAGACAAAAATTGACAAGAATCATTTTTCTTATGAGACCCTCAATTACAGTTCGTAACTTACTATGTATTGGAGAGTATCTTTAAAATTATAAGCTTGCTAGACTAGGAAAAATGTATTTAGTTATTCTGGGGCAGATATTCTAGAAAAAGATAATTCAAAGTAGAGTGGATAGTTTATGGTATGTAATCTACGAAAGATAATCCCGGGTTGGTGGTTTAGATTAGGTTGTCACAAAGGAATCTTCTGTATACCATCCAATCCTTGTGTAGAAATATATTTTGGTAGAGTACCCTTAATATTATCTCCAAGTTCAGTTTTCGGATCAGATTGACAAATATCTAGTGAATGTTATCATCTATTGAACTTCTGTTTGCTAAAGTAGACTCTTAGGATTCTAATAGTTGAAGTTTGATTCCTTTCTACCAGGTACATTGTATGCTTATGCAGACCTAGATCGAAGAACCTAAATCTTCTGTCAATTTGAACCACTTGTTGACCAATATTCAGCTATGCCCTGGTCAGTTTTTGGGTTAAAACCCTATCTGTGGAATACTTGATAGTCGAGGTAGAACCTTTTTAAGTGTTCTACAATCTAGCATAGTCGCTCACAAAATAGTTCTTTTGTATCCTTACTCTAACTGCAAATACAATGCTCGGTCTACTTTACTAGATTCTTGTGTATAAATATTCTATGAATTTTATTTTTAAAGTGGATTCGCGAGGATCACGCGAGGCAGAAGCCTACGTGTTCAACCAGTAATCGAATATAAATGGACCCTTTTTGAATACATACATATGTTACACTATTGTATACATTTAAACCATTCGCCACTTTCATTGCTGTTACTTCAAGTCTAAGGAATTACTTGAATCAGTTCTTATCCCAGAAAAATATCTTTAGAACTATTATTTTAGAGAACTAGTTTCAGATATTCAGAGAATAATCGGGATTCTCCATTCACAGTACTTTTCTAGAGTAATCCTTTACGTAAACGAAACTGGAGCTTCTAGATCACGTTAGCAGACTCTTTTTCTCCAAGTGTCGCATAAATCTCATTCTTTATCACTCTCCTGTTTACCAACAATAACTTCACTTCGCAAAGACCAACAAAGACACGTGTCTGCGAGCTCATCTACTCATACCTACCGAAAAGGTGTGTCGCATACTTCACCTGAAGTAGACAAAGAAGCAAAAAGTAGCCCGAGTCAACTTCGTGGCCAATAAAATCCGATACTCGAGCGAAGAAAGCGTCTTAAAAGCTCGAGAAGTCTGACAAGCCATAGAACTTGGAAGACATATCAGTCATCGTTGCTGGAAACTTTTCCCTGGCTGAAAGGAAGCCATTTTCGAGCAAGTGGATGTGTCCCGGCTCGAACGTTGAACGTTCAACGTAGAATCGCGTCCAGCGATCGCTATTGAATTAAATTGCCCGGAAAATTTTTGAGATATTCTAGTTCCTTAAATTAGAGAACTTTCGCGGAAGTTCGGCGGAAGTTCCACGGGCGAGATGGAGTAACGGACTCAAGCCACTTCGGGATTATTTAAGACAAGCCGAGGCCTGACTGGGTTATCTGTCGCTTGACTGCGACTCATTCGTTTACTTATTTACGCGGGAATGCTCTCGTTGCTGGCGCTGGGTGCTTCTCGAGTATCTACTGCGCCCAACTTATCCTTCCATTCTTCAAACTCCAGGAGGCTGAACAGCCAACTTGTTTTCCACTGATTTTGACGAACTTTTGCAGAGCGATAGTGTGCAAGCAAAGTAATTATAATGTTCTATAACGAAGTAATTACAGAGTGCTAGGTATTAATACTCAATTTGGTAGATATAAATAGCTGAAATTATGTGCAGATGAGAGGAGATGAATTTTGACCTGAATTTACTGATTGGGATGTAACAGTATAGAGATGAGTTTTGACCTAGATTTATTGATTGGAATATTTTCTATAATAAAATTAAGAAGTGCCTGATGTGTTGAAATACGAAAATTAGGATCTTTTAGTCTTCGAAAAGTTTTCTTCCAATTAATGTTATCACCAATAAAATTAATGAAAGTACAATAGAAGCCAATTAACTGAGTTCTTAGTTACCTTCAGTCTTTTTTATTCAGATCTACTGTGACTTGGTGTAATAATAATAAGGGTACAATAAAACCTCGAGTAAACACTAACCCATTCAGAATAATCAAATTTGCATTAGGATGATGTTCTAGGTTTAAGTCTTCTGTTAAGCCGATTAATCGATGTTCTAGGGTTCTACTGTATTTACATTTCTAAGGTGTCTACATGTACAGTCTGTCATACAGATACACAGTAGATTTGGGAACATAATCTAAATTATTATCTACTAATTTTAAGCAGTTTAATAATTATCTATACAAGTAGTCCCCAAATTTTGATCACCAAAGTTGCAATGTATTTTCAGAGGTTTTCAATTCTCCTTAATAAAAAAGAAAACGTAACATTAAAAATACGAGGCTCCATAAACCGCTACCATACAAAATCGCTTCAGAAACGCAGAACCTCAGTCAAATGCTCGATCAGTGAGCGAATCTTGCACAGCCCCGACCGAAGGCGCGGTGTCAGTCAAAGTGAAAGAAATTCTAACTGCATTCTAGCTCGTACCTAGCCTAAATCTACGTCAGTGGTAATTAAGGTCTAACCCAGAGTTGACAAACCTACTTCCCACAAATAAATCCTCCCCCACCCCTGTTCCTCATTGTCTCCTCCCCGAAGAGACAAATCGAAAACAGGGAGGAAGAGGTTCGTCGTCGTCGTCGACGGCGACTGGCACGCACATTTACACGGGAGCCAATATTTGCACGACGAAGTTGGCATCAGTTTCCTTTGGTCAGACCACTCGACGCGGCGTGTCGTATTTATCCTGCAAACGAACGACGATCCCGGAAGTTCGGTGTTTGTATCAGAGCCGAACTACTTGATCCGGACAAATAAAGCGGAGATAGCCGAGAAAGATACATTCGTCGATTCATCGACTCGGCAATTTCGCGCTTGATCGCTGCCTTGTCCTTGTTAGATCGTTGAAGACTTCGAATTTATTGTTTCCTCGAATCGCAATAGGACTGATGACTAACGAATTTAAGTCGTTCACGAAAATATCTGTGCGTTGCGAGGCAAAATAGGATGAGTCACTTATTTTTAATTCCGAGATATCGATGTTCGAGAGTTTGAACCGCAGTATTGATTTTTATGTCTTTTTATATCTTAGTATTGTTTTTTAAAAGAAATATTTCTTTAATGGCCGATTTCTTCATCTCCAATTGTCTTCCATTTGAAGTTAATTGGAGGTTGAGGTACAGTGAGTCTCATTGATTAGCGATTCCCTTTTAGGCTAGTTGTGTTACATCGCTGAAAATAACGATATTAAGCTGCTACTCCAAAACCGAATTCATGGAATTTTGAAGAATGATCATTTATTAGCTAATATTCATTATTTTCGCTTTGAAGCAAACTCAGTATTGATATTTTTGTATGTAACTAGCCTAGAGAGTCACTAATTGATGAAACTCAGTCACTGTACTTGAATCTTCAATTAACTGTAACTGGAGCTGAAGGAATACGGCGTAATTCGACTTTCTTCGCTTAAATATATAAATTCTATTTTATAGACTTCCATCAAGGCATAAGATCATTTTTTTGCAAATGTATAAAAGTATAATATCAAAAGATTTAAAACGGTATATTTTATAATTTCTGTAAACCGAGAAAAAAGAGACCCTCGCTTTGAAGTTGAGTATTATATATAATCTCCTGTGTTAAGAACAAGATTAATTCCAACAAATCCCATAAATGAACAAGCACGGTGAAGGTTTTGTTTGGAAGAGCCGCGTCTTAGGTAGCCAGAGTCGCTGAAAGCATTGAGTGTAATTAGATCAGAGAAACGTTTGATGCTTTTCTCGGAAGGCACCAGAAGTCAAAGTCTGCGACAGGGTACAAAGTTCGCCAACTATAGGAACCGTCACAAAGGTTTTCCAAGGCTGATTTCCTGTTTGAAATGAAGTAGAAAGCTGCGACGGGGTACGAGACGCCACAAAAGAAGGAAAGTTATCTGGGGGAGTAGAAATCAATTTGCTGGTTTCAAAAGTGTGAAGTTGCCCAGTCCAACCCTACCGCCTCCAAGTCTTCTGTTGCCACGAAACTCGAAGAACTCTGAGGCTCATTCACATATACAATATCTCTGTAACAGTTCGGCCAGGTTCGGCAGTCTATGCCCCAAATTCGTCGGTTTTTCTAGCCAACTAAAGCCCCAGAATAAATTGTTTCGTGACGCCGAAACTTTACAGCCATATTGTTTCGTGCCTTCATTTGAAGGGATTAGCCATGCTTCGTGATAAATTCAGAACGTCATCATATCGCGATCTTCGGCCACGTTTCGATTAGAATCTCGAACATGTCTCGATTATCGTACGAAATATTCCCTAGTAAATAGCCTCCCCAGGTTATGAAGTTTCGGGATTTTCGCAACGGCGACGATATGAATAGAGTAGGTAGATCGAGGTTCGATTTCGAGGGCAGACACCGAAGGGGGTGAATTGATCGCTTGAGGCTCGTCGAGGCGAGGGGTGAATCCAGGGAGAACGTGTCTCGTCGTCTTCTGGGTATTCAAAATCCCAGAGTTCGATGGCTGATCGCTTTTTCATCGAGTTTGCTTCGACTGGCGAATAAACAAACAGGAACAGGTTCGTTTCTAGTTTCTGTCGGAGAAGAACAAATTTTTAACGTGAAAATTGCGATCGCGATGGGTAGAAAAATTCACCGAAATAATCATCATCGTTAAAAGTTTGCGCGGGTTGGTTCCGCAACGCTCTTCAAGTTAGAGACCTAGTTTTCGTTTCGAACAACGAGTTGTAGCACATTTTTTCTGCGGAGTATGAGCTTGAAATCTACGTGCGTTGTGTGGTTAGTAATTTATTAGATCGAAATGAAGTGGTGGACTTAGTGAAATACTAGAGTAGTACTGATTTTATATTAGGAAAGTCATTCCGGAATTTATCTCGTATTTTGTTCGCTGGCGCGATTAATCTCCAGTTTTGAGTCAGCACTTAAGTCTAACTGCAGAAACACTTAATCCTTACTCAGTCGTGTTGGATAGGTACTAATGACTTTTTAAGCTTAACTTTTGAAATTTCATTTTGAAATTATTGTAGTAAACTTTTTGGTACATTACATTACTGAATATCATTAAAATTTTTATAAACAAAATTAATTATCCATGACAGAAAGTATGCATAATTTATACGAAAATATGTAAATAAGGGATGATTAAATAAATTTGCAATCGTGAATATTTAACCAGAACCATTTGTAAGCTTCAATTTGTTAATATCCAAAACAGGATTCTCGTTATTTAACTTTCTTATAACCTCATTTTTCATCATTGTGCCTCCTAATAATGCTATTGAACCCAGACTACTTATATACACTTTCACAAAAACATAGAGCTTCATAATGCAGGTAATTCATCTTCTATTCCAGAGTGGAAACAATATACCATAATGTATACAGAACTTTGTATTCCCCAGCCACCTAATTACTGTTTTCTAGGGAAATCAATATCGCCTATGATTCGACTGCACCCCAATTGCTATGTAACACTGTTCCCAACAACCAGAACAAAGTAGCAAGCACAGCAGAAAGATGGTATTCAAGCTAATGGTACACCTGCAAGTAGTATTCCATTCCTTGTCAATGGAAATCAAATTGCACCCTGGGCTATGTAGCCCCCGCGTATAATAATGCTGGTGAAAAATGAGACAGCAGGTGCGGAGAATCGAACGCAAGCCTACCGCGTCGTGAACAGTCTGAACAGCCCACGCTATCAGTGCTGCCAACTAGAGTGTCTCGTGCTTTTTCAACATTTCCCTATATATTTTTATAACAGTCACTGTTAACGCTATAATAGTGGAAGTAAAGCGAAACGAAGTTATGAAATATCGTTCTGGCGAATCCAAAAGCGTTCCTCGACTCTTTTGATCATTGAAATTTTATCAGCGAAAAGGCGACAGCTATTAATCACATCCAGTGCAGGATTTTCCTTTTACAGAAATAGAGTGTTTATATGAAATCTTATGAGCTTCGATTGTATATTTGAAGAAGCGTATTTTCGTTACTTCTTATTCACAGTTTCAAGTCAGAAAAGTTCATCTATTGTTTCATACCTTCCATTATTGGCTAGACAGTAGTCCAATTCCATCTCCTCTTCTTTCCTAAGTAAAAGTATTTTCTCTTTCATCCCTCTCGTCCCCCTCTTTCTCCATCACGACAAAAGTTTCTCGATAAGATTCCACGACCAGCCGTTTTTATTTATTCCCGACGTTTCCTCTCTAATTGCGCTTTCCATGAGTATTACGCATTCAAGCTTCGAACGTCGCTCGGAATATCTTAAGACATCCGAAGATTACGCGACAAAAGGAGGAGACTGAGCTTCGCGATTCCTGCGGCTTTAACTAATACGCCTGGAAACGTATTATTGGCAGTGGCCTCGAATCCCTTCGAGAAAAATTGTCGAGCCAAACCCCGATCGAGGGCGCAGCTAGTTTGCAAAGAATTCTTTTAGAGTGTTTTTTCGATATAGGCTCGTGGCTTATCGATGAGTTTATAGTGAGGGACTTGTTTTGAAGGGCAGCTCATGTTCATATAGTCTACTTGTGTCTTTTTCTTATCAAAAATGGAGAAACTGACTTTTCTATTAATACTCTTATTGATGAATTTGATGTTCGTATCTAAACCTTCGCTCACAAGGGAAACACCCCAAATTATCGATTCCAATTTTAGTATGCTTTTGTACAGTGATAGTATGTAGATAGTTGATACTATTTGTAAAATACTAGATGTAATTATTAAATAGTTTTGAAGATATGGGCAATTAAAGCAGCTTTTCCGAAAGAAGTATCAAGGAACACGTGCAAGTGTTGTAAACAACAACTTCGCAAGCTCGTGTTGCAAATAAAAAGAAAAAGCAAGAAACAGTGAACAACCAGGATTCGCAAATTCCCGACAGACGACAAGTCGACTTCCCTAACTCTACTTCAGAACCACTTCTTTGCCTTTCAACTAGATGAAGAAGGTACGAAACTTGAATTCCTCGTATCTTCGAAACTATTTAATAACTATGTCTCATATTTTACAAATAGCATTAACAATCTGCATACTATCACCCTGCAAAACCACATTGAAATTGTAGTCGCCAACTTGGGGTGTTTCCCTTGTCAGTGCACTGTGTCATCCAAGTCCCCGCGCTATCGACAACTTTCAAAATAGCCTCGAATTCTATATACCTCCGAAAAACAGCATCTAATATACACCAAGAAGTGTTTCGCGAGTCTGTGTCATTGAATCTCAGCACTTCCGCTCGATCGGTTCGGTTTCCATTATCGTTTCAAGTCAAACGTCATATCGGTCGAGTCCATGGACTGAATGGTTGAGGCAACCGTCGTTGACAGCTCGGAGCATCGTGATGTTGGAGGAAAAAAAGAGGCGAATCGACAATCGAAGGGAAAAGTAGAGTGCCTGGACAATGAGGATCGATCGGAAATCGATGAAGACAACGACGGAAGACCCGCGTTATGTGTCGTTCTACCTGCGTGCACCCATTGATGAGACATCGCGGGCAACAATGCCAAATCACCGGATACGTTGCATCCGCAAAACTTATCGCTCGTCAGCCGGAATTTCCTTCCCCTACTGTTCGTTCTCTGCATTTCTATACACCTGAAGCTGAATGTCCAGTCGAATTAGGAAGTGGGAAGGCCAAACGAATCGGCAAATGTTGTGTCATCTCTGAAAACACCTGAAGTTTATTATTTAGAAACATTCTCACAGTATAGGTAACATAGTGGAGAATGAGAGGAAGAATATAGAGAGATCGTTAAGTTTTGGTTATTGTTAGTCGGTCGTCGAAACTTCAAAATGATATACAAATGGGACGTCGATTGCTGTAGAGACAAGATCTCTGAGTGTGTGCAAGTATTTGATTCCAACTGTCCAGGTTTCCAAGGCAAAGTGCTTTCAGACTCAGATCTGTAGCTTGTTTGTTATTATCACTTCCTGCTTTGTTTATTTTAGTTGCTAAACTGTAAGTGTAACAGTTTACCCAGAAGTATCGTAGCTGTAACTATGGAGGTTCCACTGTCCAGTGTTTGCTTGTTACAAGTTCGCTTCTTGTTATAACACCGAGCTTGTAAAGTATAGGAGATAAATTTCTCGAGCCAATTTATATCCCGATAGTTTTTCTTTCTTTATCAGTTTCGGATAATTTATTACTTTAATAAACCAAGTTAGAAAATTACGCGCATTCTAAATGGCAGTACAAAAAAGACGAGATGTAGGAAAAGAGCTATTACAATACCTAACTTTGGTATTGTTGTTACACAGAGGAACTAACATTGGTAGAACAAGCGACTTGCAGGAATTAATACATAAAAATGCAGAGCAATAAATTCTTTATTTCTCAACAATATTTTTCGTTCGCAATTTCAGTCTTTTCTCTCTCCCCAAGAATTTCAATTCATTTATCTGGCGTCTACTGCCAGTGGAATACGAAGGGTTAATCACTTTTTCTAATGGGATCACAGGAATCCTACAAGCTCCACTTCCATTATAATACAAACACCATTCCAGCAGGGGATTAAGATTTCCCGACCAGTAGGCTCGACAAATCTCCCTTTTAGTCTCTCCAGGATTAATTCAGACCCATCGAAAACGTACCAAACCAGCCTCTAGTAGATACACCTCCGTTCCCCTAAGTACCCGCCAGCAGCGTGTCGATAATTTGTCGTCTACCCAGAACGCGAATGAAATTTGCCTGAAACCTGTAAAAACTTCGCCGCACGAACACTGGCCGCCCCATCCTCTTGGCTTCTCCTCTACAGCTCGATCGAGGCTCGATTCCCTCGTCGATGGAAAAGAATACCGCAGCTCGCGCCACTCCTCGTCGCTGCCACCGCGTATCTATTTACAGTGGGTCCTTCTCTCTACCTTTCCCTCTCAGTCTCGTTTAATCCGCTCCCCGGCGCTCTATCGACTTTTTTCACCCCCCCGCCTTCCATCCCCGTACCCTCCTCGGGCCGAGGATCCAACAGCGACGTTGGCACGTCGGAACAGCGCTCAGAGGAGATCCAACCGTAGTCCCGCAATCGGATCGGTAATTAAACTGACGGACCCGGTGTTTCCCAGCAACTCCAAAGCTTTTCCGCCTCGACGCCCGCGGACGGACCGAGGAAAAACAAAAGAGAGACTATTCCATTACACCGTCTGTTTGATCCTGGCCACCCCGTCCGCGCTATATCGATCCCCTCCTGGGTTCCTTGGTCCTGCACGGGGAGACCAACAGCATCGTTTGAATCTCGTTCCCAGCGAACCTTACTCCCCCCCACTTTCTCGAGGATGACGGTCTCTATTTGCTTGCCCGATGAGCTACAGTTTGATGAAGTTGTACGCTTTTTTCGATGGGACGCTGATGGAGTTCGCCGATCCTGATGGGATACTGATAAATTGCTCTTGAGGTATTAGGAGGATTTTGGGATTCGCGTTAGAGGCTGGCGAATATTAGTTGCTGAGGAAGGTCGAGTGATTAGAGTGGTCTGAGGTTTGTCGTTTTGATGCTCCTGTTCTAATGACAGGAATGGAAGTTTGCGGGAGAGGAGGAAGATTGATTAAATCAGTCTAGCTTTATAATTTATAGAATTAGTTTGAATAGTTTTAAATTTGGGTTAAAATTCTTATACATGGTAATAGAATAAATCCTATCGATTTGTGACAGGATGTATATAACTTTCAATTTTAGCAAACAAGTTCTTGAGTCTCTATACATATGTATCAAGATCCCAAGAAAAGTTAACACATCATTCTTCTTAAGCGTTACTCGTACCTACTATTTACATTATCTCACTATAAGCTTCTGATTCGATATAAACAAGTTCGTAGATACTAGGATCTCTCTAAGACCAATTTAAATAGACACGAATAGCCCATTCTTGCCTCATCAAAGACTGCAGCGAGAAAAATAACACAATACCATCTCGTTTATGAGTAACTATTGTGCACTGTGAGACCGTCAAAAATGCCAGGACTCCAACAATGCAGATTACCAGCTAAGCCAAAAGTGGCTCAATCAACCGAAGATTAAACTTCAGCTCGCTACTATCTGCGATCTTCAGAAGCGGCAGCCTTCGGCTTCCCGTTTCAATCATCAGCTTCCACTTGACTTCCTTAAGCAGGCAGGAATTCAGAATCTCAGATTGAAGAAGGAAGAATCGATCGTTCGACGTTGAACGACTCAGCCAATCGTCAATTCGGAGACCCGACATGGAACTTTCATTCGCTAATCATTATCCGCAATAAAAGTTTCTCTGAAAACTGCTCGATCGATCCGGCAAGGAAACGTCGCGGTTTAATTCTCCTGATCGAGGGATTCGGAGTCATGCCACCCATCGAACTGCGCGATTAAGAGCTAACAACGGACGACCAGCCGAACAATCCGAGCCAGCCAGCTGTTCCGATACGCGAACGCTGCAGGAGATTTAAATGTCCGCTTAAGGGGATCAGCCGATAAGACGGTTTCGCAGTCGAGTTTAATTTGACATTTAAATCGAACCCGCCCTCGAGGGCCCCTCCTGTCGGCTGATCTTAAGTGGCTCCGCAGTTTCCCGAGGGTGCATCGACAGAAAATCTTCAACGTCCTGAACGACTTCGAGTTGTTGCGCGAACTTGAAACAATCCCTCGTCGATCTTGCTGAATTAATTGGAGCGTGATCGCATGGAAATGCGGCTTGAAGAAACTCTTAAAGCGCTCCGCATCGACTATTCTTCTGTCTGAGATCGCTGGATGGATGGGATTGAACTTAAGGTTAATCGGAAATTTGATTTTCGGTGAAGTGTGCCAGGATGACGATGAATATCCTCTTACTTAGCGAATTAGGTTTAGTTTCAGTACTCGAAAATGTTATCCTCCGAACGATCGAAGGAGTAATTAACCGAGATAGGAGATTCGAATCGACTCGAGTAAAAAGCAGTTGATGTGAGTTATTATAACGACATAAAGTTTACTGTGTCCTTCGAAGTTTACAGTCTTTCTATCTTGTAGATTAATTTCGTTCCTGGCGTTCCTAATTTCTGGGTTGTACCTCACGTATCTCTGATTCTACGTATTTTAGAGATGGATTTATTAACCTCTTGATTTTATTTTTCACTTAAGTTAGTACTTATCTCAATTCTGCTTATATTCTGTCGTCTCTACTTATCCCTCCATTTACCTTTTGTTAACCCTAATCTACTCTTTCTATCTCCTTTTAACCTAGATACCCTTTACCTGTGTCTACTTCTCTTCTACTCTTCATTATCCCTTCACGTAACCCAATTATTGGCACCCATCTCTTCTGTTGTAGATTCTTGATAACACGTCATTTTCTCCCATTTTTCAACTCTTCTAGAGTAACTCTTTGAAACAGACAATTCGGTTCATTCTTTCACTTAAAACACAAAGACAATTGAATCTTCGTATGAAGAGAAATAATTCCTAAATAGCGGTAAAGTCTCCTACCAATCAATCATTCCAGCCTAATATAAACCAGCCTATAAAAAAGAGCCACTACATTCGTTTCACAGTATCAGAAGAAGTCTCATTCGTTAAGCTCCTCCACATATCTCCACTTCCTCACTCGTCTCTCTTCCCTCTCACTTTACTCTCATCATCGACAAACTGCACCCTCCACTTATTTGTCCCATCAACGTGTAACGCCTCTCACAAACGATTCGACTCGACTCCTGCCGCAGAAATATCATTTTAATGGAAGCACTAATTCACGAGAGCTAACTCGCGGTCTCTGGTATCGTGCTTTCTCCCGAGCGACTAATTACACAGTTAAAGAGTTAATTATTGCAAACGGGGCCGCAGAATGCAAAATCGCTGTAGCACGATCTACGTGCCCCGCCTTGGACTCGATTCGCCCCTGTAACCTTAAGGGCGTTTACCCCTTCGAACCAGAGTCGTTACTTCGCCGTTTCCCGCTGAGAGAGCTGAAAGCCACGTAACTGGCGATCCATAGGGTCCCATCGGTCGCGAAACACACCTAGACGGACCGAAGGATACCAGAAATTTCGAAATCCCGCGGCAGGCACGTCCCACGTGTCGACGACCCACGACGTGTTACCCCCGCAGCACCCTTTATTACTCGTCACCGTTTAAACGCTGGAAAGCACACGACGCCTCCCCTGTTATTACCGCAAGACGTCCCAGGAAACTTTGGGACGTGCGACGGATGAGAAATTGTATCGTGACGCGTCTCCGACGACGCTGGTCCGAGGAAAAATTATCCTCGTGAAGGTTCCAGGACGACTGGTTCCTCCAGGAATGCGCCACTGACGCCGGGACTTGTTGCAAATTGCGTTAAATCGACCCGCGAGCGTGCCATCGTATTCTGTTAGTATGTTCTGTCACGCGTACAGTATATTCTCGCTGTAGACTCGCTGCTGGTTTCATTATTTTCGGGAATTACTTGGAGCGAGGGGATGCAGTTCCCTGCGCACTTTTTGGTATCTTGGAGGAGATGAGATAGGTGCTCAGCGTGACAAGAAACTTGCACATGCTGTTAGTTCGCTGAGGGTACGAATTCGTTTATACAGAGGAAATCTTGTGATCATAAATAACTGTAAGTAACTACTAGTGTTATTTGTGAAAGGTAGATAAAATTTATGTTTTTGTTATCTGAAAATGAGTACTAGAAATCTCTGGTATAGGGTGATATATATTTTTTGTTATTAACTCGTCACTATTTCCATTATTTTCGCGAATTATGTGGGGCGAATGGGTTTCAGTTCCTTGGCAGTCACTGGTACCTTGAAAGAGGTAAAATTACTAATGAACGTGTTAATTACTTGGTACACACTACAAACTCGTCGAGTGTACCAAAACACTTGTATCTAAAAAATTCTATGTTTATTAGTAAAATTGAGTATTTACATAGCTTTTACTACTCCTGAGTAGTAAAATCTATATCTAACTAACTCGTTCAAGAACTACGATCTTTAACACAGTGTGTATCTACACTAGTTGCCATCATTTCATCTTGATTATTCTCTGAAATCATCCCAAGCAAATAAATTTCACTCTGATTCTAATTCACTGGTGCTTTCGACATGATAAAAGTGGTTCACAGATACCTGCATCAATTAATATACACGGTAGTTCTCGGCTGAAAGCTCATAGCGAGGACATAGTGCAATAGGTCTGAGAGGCGTCGCGTTTAAGAGCCTCAGGAACGATAATTTCGATCGATCGCGTACGATATTAAGCTACATCTCTCCCAGAACATTTATTATTCCGCGATTTTTATCAGAGTATAAATGACTCACTCGATACTTCCCGCATGGAAAGGAAAAAACGTGACTCAGCCGATACTCGTTTTCCCCGCCCCGACAATTCGGTCGACCCTCCGGCATTCGACGATAATGTCGAATAAAAAGCGGCAATTCCAACACACCGTATCGGTAGATTAGCTATTTGGAAGTGTGTGATATCAACTGGTCGTTCAAAAAATATAGGCACTTCGTTTTTGTAGTTTGGCTATTCGATGCAATTTTACTTTAGTGGGTCCCTCATTTGCAGTGAAATTGTATAGTGAAACAAGATTTCTCAAATTGCATTTAATTCTTTTAAAAAAAGATTGCTTAAGTAGTGTATATAGTATATAGTTCTTGCAGTGGATGTTACTATAAAAACATTGATTATTGGCAATTAATACCACTTAATTGACGACGTTTAGTTTTAATTTAATTTGTAGCTTTTTGATAATAAAAAATGAATGAGAAAACGCATCCTGTATTTTCAGATATTTTATTTACGTGCAAATGATGATTAAAATTGAGATTTATCAGTTGAATAACATTGTCAGTATTTTTATTACAAAAATAAAAGGGATTTTCTGGCTTCGCTTCATTGCTATCATTAATACCTATATTTTATTGCTGCAACTCGCTAGTGTCTCTCTTAAGTAACCAGAAAAGGGACAGAAAAAAATCGAGATTCATATGGCGTATTATACGATGGTTGTCGCGCGTTTGAATATGAATAAATACGGAAAGCAGACTTAAGTCTGGTAAACCCAGTCACCCATTCACCAGCAGGGTCGACGTCGGCTTTTCCCCACCCTTTTTTCAAGGATTTTGTATTTCCTTTAGAGAGAACCGATATCGACTTGTGCCAGATATAAATTTAATTAAAGCCCAGCAATAATTTATATATTTATAATACCGGCCGCTTTTATTTGTCAGAGTTACATAGAGGATCTATTTGTAGGCTTAAAAATTATTCCTTCTTTCTCACCCTCTTTTATTCTCATATAGTACCTACCCTTCTCATTTTAAATACGATGATTCCATAAGACTGTCCTGTGGGAAGTATGCTACAATACAATTTAGAAATCGTATTTTCCATCATCTTATGTTAATCTCTATTGATACAAGGTTCCACTCAAAATATTCACATAAATGGATATCTGCAATATCTTCACGTTACCAAAATCCAACTCTTCCCTTTAAAAATTTCCCGCCCAAGAAATTAATCGAAAATATACTACTAAATACCATTACGTCGAGTATTAAACTTTATCACGTTACAGTTTGATATACGAGAGGGTAAACAAGAAATGACACCGTAGAGGGTGAAGATTAGCGTAATCTCCGTTTTGAAAGCTACCCCCGAAAACACCAACTCAAAGCAAGCCATTCATTTGCACCCCATCGTACCTGTTTATTTAACCACAGGCTTGGAAAGTGCTCACTCACGGAAGGGGTGTCCTTGCGAAAACACATAAATCAGGATGTCCCATTGAGGCGACGGGCATCGATCCTTCGAGTGAAGGGAAGTGACATCCTCCTCGCCCCCTCGTCGTTTATTACTATTATTAAAACGTCTCCTTTTTTCCGTGGGCACGCGTGACCGAAGGGCGCGCGAGACGAATCCACGGAGGGTGAAAAGGTCCCGGAGGTGCTTCTCATTTTCTCCCGACTTATGGTTTCCCCCATCAGCGCAGCCCCGATCGGTGCTCAGTGACTCCCAACTGGAACCTGTCGAGGATCCACCCTCAGAGTCTGTCACGACAATCGGAGACCACTAATTGCTTCATAAATCCGTGGGTGTTTTCCTCGCGCGGCTCACGAGCCACCCTCCTGCGGGTTCGCCCCACGTGACTTGTTCCAGGAAGCTGTTAATTGGCGCTTCGTGGAACTTAGGGATGATCCCTCATTGATGTTCATTGCGTCTGTGGGGCGAACCGAGCGTTTGGAAAATTCCTTGAGTTTGGGGCGATGGAGATATCTATCTGGCCTTTTGTGGATGTTTGGAGATGTATTTCTTTGTTAGCTTCGTTTGGACTAGTGGTCTCTTGGACTACTTGAAAGAATTCTGTGGTAGTATTAAGGTTGTTTGTCATAATAAAGGAAATTTGAAGTTGTGAAGCAGATGATAGAGAGAGGCATTTTTGGGGGGATTCGACCAGCAGGAATCTAGAGTTTAAGAATTTTATTTTTTCGAGGACCAAAATGTAGAATGCTTAGAATTTATTGGTTTATAGTGGCCTACTTGATTACCTCTTTCCCTTGCATTAGTATCATATTAGTTCTTAATATATTGGTAATTTCTCACAATGTTAAGTCTATTTACTTTGTGATACATTATTAAAGAACTGAATTACTAGACTCTTTGCATCGTGTTAAATCGTCTGTTGTGTGGAACTACGATAAATAGATACCAAAAACTCCATAAAGACGTAATATAGAATCACGTGCAAATTAAAAGTGAATATAAACTAAAGATAAAAAATATCCCACATTTATAAGTTAAGTATTAATACAAAAGAAATTTGTAGCTTGCACTTAAACTTATCCCAATACTAAACTTCAGTATAAGGCTTCGATCACTGTTTCAAGCCTAGGATCACCAAATCCTCGTTTCAAGCCTAAGATCCACTAATCTCGAGCCCCAGCTCGGTCTCCCTCAGAATCTTTAGTGCCCCTAAAATCATCTACTTAATCCAGTGCTTGTGGCATTATGGGTCACCGAGTGTAATATAATTTTTCGTCGACGATATAACACCAGTAGCCGCTGAATGTCCAAGTCAAAGGTGATCAGAGCTGACGGGTTGAAGAGCACTGTCAAAAGAAGGGGTTGCGTGTGTCTCTTTGTCATCGGGGTCGCCATTGCCACGACCCCAGAACTGCTCGACACTCGACACCGTTTGCCCTTTCCACAATGGGCAACGAGCAGGTAGCAGCTAGCTGGCTTCGTTTATGGGATGGTGTACGATTTCCCCGTAAAGCAATACCGGAGGCGAAATTAAGCGACTGTCCAGACACCAAAGAGGGAGGGGGGAGGGGTCATCGCGATGACACCTGCGAGATTCCCTTTCCCCTATTTCTGTTCGCAGCTTCACCCCGCCCTTTCCATTTCCCGTTCTGCCGACCCCCCCGACGAAAGGGCTTCCTACGCGAGAGAGATCCAATTGTCGACCCTGCCGTGGATTTCTCGTTCTCTTCCTTTTTTCGCTCCTCCGTTCGTTTTGATACCGTTGTCGTCTGATCGCTTTAAGGCCTCCCGCGGATTAGGATTGCTTGGCTGGGGTGTCTCGGAACTCTGGACAGCGTAATGGGTTTTTCTGGAATTCGAGTCGCGAAGCATCATCGCTGGGGAGTTTAGACCAGTCGACGCAACCAGATTGCGACCGCGGGTACCCTAAAGAGGAGATTTCGGAGATTCGGGGAATAGAATTGAAAGTATAACAAATTTACACAATTGTAAGGTATTATAGGTAATCTCGTATACTGTGTACAATATTTCCTTGATACGTTTCACTGACGATATTACGGTGAAAAGTACATTTCTGAGTTCAACTTGTATCGAGTAGCTTAATATAGTTATGGAATAAAAAGTCCGTAAATGCTTCATTAAGAAGTTATAGTAAGAATATAAAACGTGAAGAATAGTAATCTTGTGAGTATAAATATTCTTGTTTAAGAAAGTTTATATATATTGGGTATTATACACCCGTCCAAATAAATAATATATTGCAGTTAAAAAGAGGGAGTCTAGAGCAGGGGGTTTATAGACTCTTAACCTCTTAGCCTCTTAGGTAACCTGACAACATTTTTAGATTTTCCCTTATACATCGCTTTAGAAGAAGAAGTTGATAATACAAAAATATAGAATTAATATTATTAATGAAATTAGACAAACTCACAACAACATTCAATTTATAATAAATTTAGTGCTGCATCGATATTAAGTTTGCATCATGTTTCATATGCTATGGCATTTGAGACTTTATTTATAGAACATATTAACAAAGTTTAAACGAAAAATTATGGAACAGCCTCTACCTATAACAAGTAAAATTTGTTTACTCTAGATAATTACAAAATATAGTGAGTAGAGTATTGACTTTAGAGTGGTTCAGAGTTTCATGGGCATTTGGGACTCTATCAACCACAAATTTCCCGATACTGTGTATCCTTCAATTTATTGACCTCCTTCCAGATCAGCTTGTCGAAACGCAATTATTATCGCAATTAATTGAGACACGAGTTTCGTCTTCGACATCTCCGCCATCAAAGGGAAAGATCGCCTTTGCGTAACCCGAGCACTCCGTTCTTTGGAATTAACTCGCTCAAATTAATCCAGCTCAATTAACAAGAGATTCCACGTTTCATTAACCCTCGAACAAACGAACATGAACATCGAGAGCAACCCTGACGAATGCGTTTACGAGGGAATCAGGCCAACTGCTGGTCAGCAGACCAAAGGATTCCTTGTTGAAGGATTCCACCGCTCCCTTGCACATTTAACTGTCATAATGACGCGCTACTGTGGTAACAAGTAAAAGATAGTCTATTATAAGAGAACAGCTCAATTTATAATAGAATCAAGGGTTAAATATTACATGGTTGGTAATAATAAATGAGCTCACAAGAAATTAAGCGGATTAGTTCGTCGTTCAGTGAATTATTTAAGAAATGATCGGTTTTACTCCAGAATCAGGCTTTAAACGAATGTCGTACGATCAATAAATAATAGATAAGTCTGTTAGAAGTAGAATCGATTAATTCTCTATTTACTATACCATTTAAGAATAATTTATTATCTGGTCAGTTTTATTATTAATATTATATTGTAAGTTAGAAGCAAAGTGTTAATCAGAATGAAGTTCCTTGGTTTTTAAAAAACTGCTAATTATGTGTTTCAGTGACTAGATTAATAAATACAACAAATGTCAAATTGGTCAACTTTGAATTTTGAAAAGCAAATACTCATATGTCAACATGAATAAATACTGATCACGTCTGCTGGCTACTAACACTGATCTGAATATTTTAATTCTCAAAAAATAAACACTTTAAAAGCAAATAAATGCACATGGTATTTATTTTTCATAAGCTTGTAACTCAATACAAGTAACGTATTTGTAAAGCACACGGTGCGCGTTTTTGTTTAGCCAATTTGTAGGCTGTCGACTCATTTTTATCTTGTCAGAGGCAAGCGCGAAGAGAGTGAAAGAGCAATTCCAAGAAATGAGAGGTGTAGTACTCATCACGAGAGAGTGCTGTGAATACCCTCGCGCTGAATGAGAAGCATATAATTACTGACAATGTTTAGTACAGACAGGTAAATACAGTAGCGCTACATACAATATTCTCTCATTACAAGCTTGTTATATTCAGCATATCTCGCAATTTACACCAAATGAGCTGTACCCTCGTACAATGCTACACCAGCGAATAGACGAGAATGAGCCGTCAACGTGCCGATTGACAGAGCAACATCTGTCACTACAGGCTCAACATTCACTGATAAATTTATACTTAGAACATAGGTTAATTAATTGAATACGTATACTGATAGCCTGGTCAGACTGGAGATGTAATGACACTGTACAGGATGTTCGAGGACAGGTGTCAGAAATTTGAAAGGGTGATTCTTGATTTGAAAATGAAGATACATAAATTTTCGTTTCAGGCTTCATTTCCTAGTTATTCATATGTCTGACTCGGGATCGGGCTTATTCCACTGACTTCGCTGTGTCTGACATGATTAATGCACGTCGGCAGTAGAATAAGTCTGAAGACAGACACATTTCACGCGAACTTTAGACGTTTTTAAGAACTCTAAATCGAAGCCCGAAACGTAATTTCATCCTGCTTTGGTATGTAAAATCATCTCTTAAAATTCCTGAGATTTGTTGAGCACCCTGTCTAACAAGCGACACTCTACTCTAGAGAATCTTAAGATATAATAAGTATGTACATAGAATGTGTCCCTGAATAAGTAAGAAATATTTTCTCACTATCTAGATAAATAATATCAACAAATTTTATTCTACATTTTCGTCTTATTGTTTCATCTAGAATCACCCTCTTTCCTTTTATACCACCAGTTCTGATTCACCCTATATAAACCTTTTTCGTTGCTTTAAATACTGAATCAGTACATAAAATATTTCCCACTAATTCAGAGTCACCCTGCATACCAGCTTACAACGAAAAACCACAGTGTACCAATAAGATTTTCAACACAATGCCACCTACTATCAATATTACCGATCGTGCACGGATCCTAGAAAACTCCAAGACTCAGCGCCTCGGGCTGAATAATTCACCCCTCGAGCGTTTACTCGGTCTGAGTCGAGCTCGGTCGCGCTCGCGCGCGCGCGACGGAGCGCTAGAGGTAGAAAGGAAAAATCTGGTCCGCGAGACACACGTGCGCGCACACAATACGTGCCATTAGAGGCTTAATTAGGAGAATTTCGGCGCGGTTCACGGTTTACCAGGCAAATCGAAATTGCTTCGCGTTCATTATCGGGCGAATATCGGGGCAACAGGGCAAAGAGAGGGCACGAGGGGTGGAGAGAGAGAGGGGGGGGAATGGCAGACGACGTCGTCGACCTAATTAACGCGGAGCGACGTCGACTTGGGAAGCCGGCACCGATTCTCTTTGGAAGTTAAAGTACCCGCCGCCGATTCTGGCCGATAAAAGCGGTCGTGTGCACGCTTATTCATCGCCGCGGCCACCAATACACGCGCTGGTGGCGTCGACGTGACACGGTGCAGGCGCCGGGGCGCGTGCAACGACTGACTCACAGAACAAATCAGACCCCCTGCCGTTCAATATGCATGAGTTATCATTCGTAACGCGCCGGGAATGAATCATATTCACGGTGTTCTCAGCCCTCGCTCGCGCTCGTTATTCCATCCCTCTTGCATCCTGCGACCCCCTTCTCGACTCCAGACCATTCAGCCGACGACCGAACCGCCGCCACGGCTTCTTCTCGCGCGGAGGATAGACCTAGAAGGGGGCTGTTCTTTGCCCGAGAGTCGGGCTTTTGTGCGCGCGGGACCAAGGCTCCTATCCTGGGGACTGGGGGGGAAAGAGCCGACTTGGCAGATCTTGCCGCAGCTTTGACGACGAGAACCGTTCCTCTTGTTACTTCCTTGGCTTGGTTCCCTCGCGCGAGTTTCTCGATGGAGAATGCCGCGAGAATGCTTCGAGTTTCAGTTTGGCTTCCTTTTTTATCTGCGTGTATGGAGGTGGGTAGACGGCGCAGAAGGATCGTAATGAGTGTGCTGGGGATCTTTGTGCGTTTGTTGCAAATTTTACGTAGCTGTTGTTGAAATCGGGTTTCTTAAGGCGGGTCTACGCTACATGCTATGTAACAGTTACGTTGGATTCTTGTAAAACGTCATGGACCATTTATGCTTTGTAATATTATATAATTTGGTAACGTTTCTATTTACAACATCGGTTACAACTAAATATTAAGGTAATTAATGTGACGATACGTGATAAATGCAACTGGGGTATAGGATTGTGTGAGAATGTAGTACAGTCTAGTATAATGTCTAAGAATGTCTAAGGATACTCTTTTACATAGACTATTGTGTATGATGAGGAGAGGATGACCAAAGTCCTTAAATAACTAGAAGTACGCTTGACAATTTTGTACTTTGATATAGAAAGTGAAAACAGGAGTGACTAGCTGTGTTTATCGATAACACAAGACTAAGAGATGGTTGATTATTCAACAGCTATATGACTTTTTAGAAAACAGATAAGGAGGACATTATTATTTATTTATTATTTGAAAGTAGAGTTTGTATAAATATCCGAGGTCAAGGAATATGATTAATGGAAATGAGAAATGAAAGCTGCGAGTTGGTTTCTTGAAATGCATCTTCTTTTTAATATTTCAAGATGGTTCTATTTACGTCTACCGTGTATGTAGTGCTTTCTTGGAGAATACGATATGAGTGAATGCATACTATCCATTTTCTTCTTATAGAATGACACATAAATCTGTATAAATTTAAGAAATCTCTTTGGAAGGAGATTTTTTAAAACACTTCTTTTATATTTATTAAACAAACATAAATGCACGATTAGATACGTTAAAAAAGAAATTTATTTTGATTTCCTGGTATTTTAAAAAAATACTAAGAATAAAGTAGAAAAAAACTGTCCAAAGCCTTCTGCACGTCAGAAGGGTAGGTTCTCGCGTGGATTCTCACCCCCAAAATCCTGTCACGCCGAGACGATTTTTTTCTCCGACTTGAATGGAAGGAAATCAAACGGATCGAATGGCGGAAGAAAAATCTGTTCGTTTTTAGATGTTCCCCTCTTCGAGAACCTGATATTCTTTTCTAATCTTCCACTCTCGCCCCCTCTTTTCACAACCAGCGCTCTCGTTATCGAGCCTTCTTATCTCTCTTTCATTCTCTCCGTCCGTCGTCTTCACACTTATCACGGTTTTCTTCCCCTTTTCCTCTTTCACACTCCTCGGCCACGCCATTTACATTGCCATTCACGTCTCACGCGCCCCTCTTTCTTATCATTCCCTCCCTTTCTGTCTCCTTTAATAACCACCCGTTCGCTATCTTCTTTGGACAACATTCCCTCGCCCCGCCGCGATTCCTTTTCTTCGACCCCGAGGCCCCCAGTGGACTCGACGAAAAGCAACCCTTTGTCGATCCAAAGCGACCCTGGTGCAAGGTAACAAGCGACTTCCGGCCCGATGGAGAAAATATTTGCTCGAGAAACATCCTTGGGGGTTTTAAATACTTTTCGACTGGAAGAACATCAGGGGATGATAGAGTAGTTCGATCGAGTTCCCATCCACCTTCGAACCTTCACCACTGATCTTGCCCATGTAATTCTATTGGAATAATTATAAAGACGATTATTTGACCGAGGAAGTTTGTGTTAACTGAATGTGACTGAAAATTTCTTTGCTAGATGAAAGGAATTTATCGGTAGTAAAAATTCAATACTGATGTAAGGTAAATGTCTCAGTAGTTGACCATGTTCCGATACTTGAACACTAACGTTAATTTTATTCGATTTCAGGCTTAAATTCTAATGTGTCAAGTATACTTCATTAAAAATAAAGACCAGTGTCTTAAAATAGTGTCCTTCGTTACTGGAACCTCATAATTTACGTCTACACTACATGTTATACAGCAGAGTTACATAACTTTTTAGAAAGTACAAAAGAGAGAAGTTACACACATGTCTCTTTTTTGTTATCCTACAAAGTTATGTAACTTTGTTATATAGCATGTAGTGTAGACCCAGCTTTAAGCGTTCACATATTGGAATATTTACCTTAAATGTAGGAGAAAAGGAAAACATAATATGAGATCGTATACGACATTTGTTTTGAACGAAGTGAATTAATTTATGATTTTAAATTTTTAAATGAAGACGTTCGTGATGAGAAAGTGACTCAGTTAACCATTAAACAACAATGATGAATAGAGTAGAAAAAGGTAGTGAGATTACAGATGCAGTGGTTTTATCTTTAAGTGGTACAGGGGATTTATCGTAATTTTACTTATTTATATACTAGAAAGTTTTTATTTTATAATCAATAAATGACATAAGATCAAAATGTAAAAATTTGTTGTGATGATAGCAATTCTTGTACAAGTATTTTCAAGTAAATAAAAACCACGATAGAGTGGTTCATTTCCTGGTGTCACATACCTTTTGTTTAAGTGATTATATTACTCTTAGGAAAAATATGTGAATAAAGAACACACTATGCTTTTATTAAACTTTGCCTTATTCTCTCGGGTTCTGCTCTGCTCCATTTTCTTTCCACAGCTTCTCTTCCACTTAAGCGCTGTCTCCACTCGCTTCGTACGTTGCATTGTCTACGTTTCATTATCTTTGTTTGAACAAGTAGCTCAGAGACTTCGAGAGTTCTGACAACGAAACTTTAACTTACCTGCACGCGTTGTCATTATTCCCTATCGATTTGTAACATCCTTTTGTTATTAATAGCGTAAGTAAACTTGATGCGTCAGTTTTACGTCAATATATTTTTAAAACAAATTATGAACAGTGAAAGGTTCCATGTTTATGGAAAACAGGATCAAAATTTTGTTTCATTCTCAATTTTAGGAAACTTAGCTTTTTCCCAATATGTTTCTCATTAGAGAAACCAACGTTTCCAGTTGCAGTGCTTTCATTTCTATGTATACAAATATGAAGGTACAATGTTCCTTAAAATAACCCCAGGGCAAAAAATTTCAAGCTGCTGTGGAATAATATCATGTATTTAACAATCTCTGCATATATTTAAACGATACGCGAAGCTTGCATAAAGATCTGTATGAAAACAACACGTCATGGAAAATTTTAAAACAATCGACTGATTATTTCGATACTTACATTAAAAATACAATAGCTAGCATTCAGTGCAAACAAAAATGTATTGTTTAATCCGTTCTTGTAAAGCAAAATGACCTAAAATTTAAAATGTCCGACTTCGATACTTTCTTATGGGCTTGTGTCTTTTTGAACAGTTATTTTTAAGTGAAAAAATTCTTTTAATGCCCTGTCTAAATTCCATATTCTAGATCTCAACTAAGGCCTTAACTCTAATTCTTTAATAACTTACGACTGAACCTACATGTTTCTTGTAGGGATGTCACACTGGTTATATTCGATAACAATTAATCGGTTGTTTGACTAAATTTATCATTATTCAATAATCCAGGACCTGCCATTTGATTATAATCAGAAAAAATACTTTTACTTATTTTTGCATATTATAATCGATTTGTTTAAATTATTCGTATTATTGATAGAAATATTGCAATGAATTGAGCCAGAAGGATTATGTTGTACTGTTCTTTGACTCAAAAAAAGCATTGTTTAACTGGTTAACCAGTTGTCTAGTATGATATACACAAACCACCACGCCAAATTTCGTGAAATTCGGGTAACCCAGCCCAGAGATATACAGCACAATAGACGTCAACATGATTACATACATATATACACATAAACATACACATTCATAGCTACAGAATTTAGTCATTGATTTTTTCACTTTTTTGGGCTCAGGAACCTCAAACTGTTGTGAAATGCAAAAAACCTGGGGGTTAAAATTTAACCCAAAGCAATACTTTCTCTCTGTTATTACGTTATAATAATAATAATTATCATTACACTGCAGATTTTATGCAACTTCACATTTTCTCAAACACAGTTAAAGAACTGAAACCAAAATAAAAATTTGCTTCACCTTTCAAATATTATAATTTACATTCTACATTTCGAATTTTTTATATTTTTCAGTATTGTTTGAATTCTGTATTTCCCTATACGTTTCAAATTTTCACAAATGCATAGAAATTCGCAGTCTAGTTACGTATATTATAATAACAACAGGAAAGTAAAAATAATCGAAAAACAGATTATTAAAAAGTCCCGATTACTCGACATCCCTAGTTTCTTCTTCCCCTAAATCTACGATTAGTCAAGTCGCCGAAGCAAAGTGTTCTCCGATTCTTCGTATCGCGGATCCACTATCCAAAACCATGTAGAAGCTCGTCCTCATCAATCCCACGGGCGGAAGGTCGCAACAATTCGAAAACGCTCGTGAAATTCTTCCCTTCTCTTCAATTATCCGTCCTGCCACCGAAAAGGGAACGGGGACAGCGAACAGAAAAGTCGTGTCACGCATCAGCCGTGGAAACAAAGCCGCGATTCCGCGCGACTCGCGGCGGGGGCGGGAGTGAAAAATTCCCCCTCGACGGTGTACAGATGCAGCTGGGACGGCGGGTGCATCGGTCGAAGCAGCAGAAGCGGAACCACGCCGATAAAAGCGGCCCGCCCCGGGCGCTCGCGGAATAATTGGATCGGTTTTTGCAGCTGTGAATCACACGCGGGCCACGACAATCGGAGGAACAAGACTTTTTCTTCTCCCTCGCGGCTTTTCCGGGCCAGAGATTGCGGCCCGCTTCGTTCCACTCCCTTATCTTCGAGAAGTGCCACTTCTTTCTTGCCTATTTTTTTGTTCTCGTTGTCCAGAACACGGCCCATATGATCCCCGATCCCTCGTTGCCATCTTTTTTCCCGTGCATTGGCCTTTCTCGTTAGTTCCTGTCTCGACGTCGCCCTCTGATTTCGCGAGGCTCGGGTGGAGGAAGGTAATCGTCGAATTTCGTCGAGGAAAATTGGGGGAAGGAAGTTTTTAGTGAGGGACGGATGTGTATGTGAGTTTTTAGTTTTATTTACGCAAGTAGATAAGTGGAATCTAATTACGAATTTATTTCATCCTCTAAATATTATGAAGTGTATGTAGGTTTCGATGATCTGTATGTTTTTGTATATTATATGAACACTGTAGTTTTTTGCATACTGACATTTCCTATAAATGCATAAAAATGAGCAGTCTATTTATTACTGAATAAATATGAGATATGTGAAAAAAGTTAGGAAACTATTAATAAATTTTATTAAATACTAAGTACTTTGTTTTGTGTCACAGGTGAAATATCTTATCAAATAAATAATAATCATTCTTTTTCATTTATAGGTACATCCATTTCGTGCGTTTATCAATACGTTTAGAATTCTTGATATCTTAGCTATTAATATTTGTGTTGTATAATTGGAGGATTGAATCTTGTTTCATGATGCGAATATTTTAAATAAGTAACTACGGTTGGTGTCATTTTTGGCTAATTTGTACAATAAAGAACAATGAAAAATATTCTTTAATTAATTAAATGTATTTTTCAATTATAATGCTCTAACGATGCAAGGTTTGAGTGTCTAGTAATGAGCAACCAACACACACTAACTTAGAAATACATGGATTTGGGTAACGCTTGGAAATAGTAAGACCTTACTGGTTAATGATGTAGAAACTATGATAATCGGCTTCACATAAGTATCTGTATATTATTAATTATCAAATAATGTTAAACGCATTATATATTTTAGTAATAATAATATTCTTATGAATGTAATGACAATCAGAAAAGAGTCCATATTTTGATTTAGTTGAGGAAATTTTCTAACTTTACTTAATAGTCCATTGGAAGTCTATCTCTCTCTTTTAACATTTAATATTTCATCTTAATTATGCAGATATTCTACATAATACAATATTCACTCGCTATAAAATCATCACTACATCTATCATCTTTAACATTTATACATAAATTAGCTTCAGATATGTCTGTTCTTGCACCCTACAAATTCTTCACTATTAACGTGTTGTGAAACCACAGTGAATAGTTGCAATATATATTCTTGACTATTTTCAGGGTAAAATGTTGATCGAGTTTTTCAGAAATTCATACATGGATATTAGATATAGGCCAAAACGCAAAATATGAATATTTTGGAATTTTAAATCTTTACATTGTAAAGAAAATAATTACGTTCATAATTTTTCATGTTCAACTGTCCTGGAACAAATAATTTCAAGAATATTTTTTAACCGATTAGATATTTCCAAAAACTGTTTACACAAATGGATTCAACTTTCAAAAATATATAATCGACTAATTTAAAGTTTATTTTTACATCGAATGGCTTCAGAAATATTAGACGAAATATGGTTTCCCCCAACATTGGGGTCAATTTTCACTCTTTTAATATGAAATATTTTCGTCTGCCCTACAAACCTGCCAAGTGTCACAAAAATCGAAAGTTATCCCTCCAAGTTATCCTTTATAAGTGCCTGCCAAACAGAACCATACAATCCAGTCCCCAATCCATCCACAAAAAAATAAAGAAATAAGAAAAATAAGATCTCATCCAGCAATCCTCTCGAGATCGCATAAAGGCCTCACATTTCGTAAGACTCCTTCCTTCGTAAACGACCTCGTCGCGTGTACAAGTTAGCGCCAACCATTCGCGTGGAAAACGAAGCCGTGGAAAAGTGCGCAGCAACGTTACATTGGATCACTGAAAGGTTAAAAGGCAATTCGATGGAATTGTTCCTTCATTGCTGGAAACGGTGAGCAAACACGCGTGAGAATGGCTTCGTATTCGCCTCTGTCGAACGATTCATTGACCGTCTCGATTATCGCTGTCACGCTCCGATTGCTCGACATCCGTCCCACTTCGAAACTTGGTGAACTTTTAAGTTCACCCTGTCCTCCCCTCCCCTTTTAAGCGGAACAGCTTAAAATTTTCGGATCGGCTTCCCTTCCTCGTCGCGCGACCGTTAATTGCTCCGTTTGTTCCAGACACGAACGCCCTGAGGATGCTGGAGCTGGTGGTCCCCCAGCACGTGGTTCGCGGTCAGAACATCAGGCTCGAGTGCAACTTCAACCTGGACGGGGAGACACTGTACTCGGTGAAATGGTACAAAGACGGGAACGAGTTCTACCGCTACGTGCCGCAAGACAGGCCTCCAGTGCTCGTCTTTCAGCTGCCAGGTGTCACGGCGAACGTAAGAATTACTTTCTATCGATTTTTCTCGTCTCCCCTACCGATGCGACGCTCTCTGCCAGCCGGTTGCTATTTCAAGCGCATTGACTTTTCATTTTTACCAACCGACTTGGCTCGCTTCCGCTGGGGGAAGCATCGTTTTCTTCTGTGAAAGTGCGGGAAGTATAGGAAGAAGCTCTGTGTCCACGTGGGTCATCGATGTCATGCGAGGAACGGTGTTCCGACATTGTTGAAGATTCCATTTGAGCGATCAGGGGCTCTGTAATCGTATATGGTATATTTCCTGTCGTCGAGGAAGGTGGCGTTTCTGTTCCATGAGAAGTCCCTTGGAAGACATTAGAGGCAATGTAACTCAGGGGACTTTTGATTGAATACTAGTAGCACACAGCGGTTACTGTTGGAAGCAGTTGGGTCGGGATCTGATTCTATTGATCAGAGAGCAAAATTAGATGCGTTGTCTAGTATCACGAGTGAGTGATAGTGGTGAGTAGGGACGTCTTCTATAGTTACTATTGTCTCATGATGGCTTCTGAAGTAAAGCTCAGCTGCTTCTAACTGTAGTTACTATGAAGTAATGAACTTTTAGTGAATAAGAAATATCTTTCTAAAAGGCTCGTGCATCGATGACCCTCTTACCGTACCAAAGGCATAAACGAAGGACAATATGTAAAATGAAGACATAGCGAACAGTTTAGACTCTGTAATTCGTCGACTATACGCACAGAAATTTCTCATCCAGTTTCTTCCGTGGCGGTTTATCCACAGGTTTTATTGACACCCTGGATTTCTAGTTTGATGAAAGTCTGGCATTTGTCATGCTTTTGGTTCTCGTCTGTGGTTGAAGACTGATCATTAGTGGTGTGCGAGCGATTCTTCATGCTTTTGAAGTTTGTTAAGAGAACCGTATTGATATAAAGTGGTGCCAGCTTGAAAGGAAAATTCTTTAAATGTGTAAGTTGAAAATTTCGAAATTTTCAAGTTTTTTAATTTTTAGATACCTGTTGAATTGTCAAATTTTTAATTAACTATTTGAATTTTCACATAAAAATGACACATAGCAATGTGTCAATCTCATTCTGTGGCGTAGTGTCTTTAACAAATCTTACAAATTTACAAAAATTAATTAAAGAATGTGCCTTACACTCAGAGTCCTCCTCGTTAATAATCTGGCCCAGGACCTTATCGCGACCACTATTTAGAAAGATACAGTTTCAGTAGTCACTAAATATTTCGGAATCTGAAATTAAAAAACGTGTGAACTAGCGAAATACAGCAAAATAATATTAAAATCAGTAAAATGTCTCACATACTTATTTTCTCTTTGCGGTCCACAAATCTTAAACCTCTTTGCAGTCCCTAAAGCTTAACCCTTTGCGGTAATTATATCCACAGTTACGCTACCCAGTCACACTGGACGTAGGTCTGCAAAGGGTTAACAGTTTATCGCATCTCTTAATGCCTCTAATAACGTAGAAAAAAATGAGCTGAAGCTTGGTCAACGCTGATTTAAACTACCATTCATTCTACGAATCCAGTTTCAAGAACTGATGAAAATAACCCAACAAATTCTAAGTAAGCAAGAATCGCGACCACTAAGCGGGCATCGCTCTAAATTCTAAATCGGCCACAGACACGCGCTGCTAGCGTGCGGTTAGCTGAATCCACAAACTTGAAACGCGATGTACAAAAACCACGAAATCTCTGCATACATGATTACGTATTACCGATAACAGAGAAATTCTGAGCGTAATATGAAGCCAGCCAACTCGATTGATCTCACCCCCATCGAGACGTAAGCAGTTCCCCGAATTCCCGCGAGTGGTAGCTAGTTGATGCAATAGTTGGTAGGCAACTGGATTCGGGGAACGTCGGTCGGTGGGTTAATTGCGCGGGGTTAATTGACCAGGACGCTTCTGAGAGATCTGCTCTTTTTCCAGATTCACAATTCGACCGAGAGATCAGTTGTCCTCTACTCCGTGAACCTAATGAGCACGGGGAGATACAGATGCGAGGTGTCGGCTGAAGCGCCGTCCTTCCAAACGGTGTCCGACCACTCTGACATGCTGGTAGTAGGTAAGAAAAGTGTACAAATGGTTGCAGTCGATCTTGCCCCTTCGACTGGAACTCGTACTTTAAGCGAGCGGAACGCTGGCTGATACCTTATCGCGAAGCTTTTCGAAGGGTCGAGTCAAAATTACTCGAGGGAAGAAATAAAGAATAATAGTTGAATTAGTTAAATATTTCTGGTTGAAAAATAAGTTAGAGAAGTGGACTTAGTTTTGTGATTGGATGGAGAGAGTCGTTTTTAAATTGACTGTTTAAAGTAAAATAACTGGTGACTTTTTGAGCGCAAGTGAGACAAAAGTTCAATACTAAAACTCCCCTATAGCGATAAAATAAGAAATTATTTGAGAGATTATTTTAAGAGACGCTTATTTAAGCATCAAATGATATGAAAAGTTTTTTAATTAGAAATCAAATAATGAAATAATTCACAGAATTCTCCCATAAATAAATTTAAAAAATCGAATCACATTAAAAATAGGAAAATATGACAAGTTATTGACCTCAAAGAATGTTATACAAAAAGTAAAAGGTTCTGACATTTTGTAATCGTACTTTCCCAATCAAAACTTAGTAACTTTTTTAATATTTCCCTCGTCGATAAACGAGTCTTACATTTCTCTTGCCTGAAACGATTGTGTAATCGATATGATGTTGCAAAAATCGTGAAAATTTTCAGCTCTACCGGAAGACGGTCCCGTTATCACTGGGCGGCCAGGGAGGCATCGTTATCAGGTCGGTGACGTGGTTCGGTTCAATTGCACTTCGGCGAAGTCGAAGCCAGCTGCCATGCTCAGCTGGTTCATCAACGGAGACCCTGTAAGTGACTTACGTAGAACGAGCCAGTTCATGGTGACATTTAAACTTGTCACAGCCATGAAATTCCGTGGGAAAAACGAGTCACGTTTCTCCTACCCATTTCCTATAATTAAACTCTTCCTTTTGATCAACACCGCTATCTGTGCCCGCGAACAATACATTTAAATGCACGTGAACGAGAGAGGCGAGTTAATTGAAATAAAAAAAGAAGTTTTAAAATGACACTCACCTGCTCCTGTATTAATATTTTAAAATACTAAATAGGGAATAAAAAGGTTTTATGGGTGATAACGAGATCAAAACAAACATTTTTGTATAATAAACTTTAAGCAAAAAAGGTATATTTTTTTATAATATTACAGTCCTCGCAAAAATAATTAAGCAGTCTTCATCTACTGTTCATTATTTAATAACTAATAATTTCATAAGCCTTTGTGTTTTTCTTTATTCTCTATTTTTGTCAGTTTGGTTTAACTGAAACTCAATTCTTTAAATTTATACAGCACAGAGTCATCAACAATATTCTAAACAAATTGTTCACAAATTAATATGCATGTACATACTACATATGAAAAGTGTTCCAAGACTGAACCACTATAAAAAACATGCTCATAAATAAGCTTAATAATACTTTTCTGCAATTGAATGAAGCTAATGCCTTCAGCATCCCCTACACAATGAAACTTACCTCGCGATATATCTCTAGACAAGTGATAAGTTTGAGACCACTTGGAATCATTTCGAATTTCTATGCTACTTCGAAGATCGAATAAGAGCCAAAATGATTCGAAGTAGTCTGGTCCCATCGCTAGTCCCAAGACATGTCTCGAAGCAAACCTCATCGCGTAGGGCATACTTTATTTTCACTAAGGAAGTTACTTGGCTGTTTCCATGACCTGAACTCATCAATTTTAAACACAGCGTAAGTGTCTCTAGTCGAGGAACGACCCAGGCAGAGTGGGTAACAATAAGTTAACGTTTCCCATGCACGCATCCTTCGTCAGCCTTTTAACCCCAGGTCCTCCTGGGTACAGTCGAAAAGGGTCAAAGTGTCGTAACTTACCCGCAACGCCTCGCTCGTCCACGTCGAATTGCAAATCTGTCCCCCGCGTCGCTGTAAAAAATAGAGGATAGCGTTCTAGACACGCGGCGTGTGCACCCTACGTGAGAAGCAACACTTTTTGGTTGCCTATCAGGTCGACACGCAATACTTGAGGGGGCCTCACATCACCGAGGTGGATCGCGAGGGTCTGGAGACGGCCGTACTCGGTCTGGAGTTCCGTCTGCGTACGAAGCACTTCAAGAGGGGAGACTTGAAGATCAAATGCCTGGCTACGATAGCGACCGTATATTGGAAATCGAACGAGCTCAGCATAGAGGGTGAAAGGCCTCTCAAGATGCCTGTAATGGAGAGCAGGGAGACAAGGGCGCAAGGCCACACGCACGCGGAACATATCTTAGGAGGTAAGTAAAGGTATAAAGCAGAGAAAAGGAGGATAATTCGCGGCTCTCGATGCGGAAAGATTCTTTGTGACGTGGATAAATATCACAGAAGGTAGAGGCACGTAAGCTTACGAAAAAAATACACGAACCGAAAGATTCAGATTGTAACAAAGCCTTGTGGGAATCTAGAGCTTGATAAAGTACATACACAGATGAGAATTCATTTTTTTTTCACTAGAAATACGCTCAGAAATTTGTCCTTAACATTATCTTCCTGACTACAGTTCAGAAATTACTTTGTGATGATAAAATAGTGTTATTTGGTTTCTGTACGATAATGACATTCTCCTGACAAAACATCTAAAATGTAAGAAAAAGTGTGTTCGACAGTGGCAAGTATAAAAGTATAAACTTACATATATTTTTCCATGTTTCAAAGCACTATGTACTTTGCTAAGAACTTCCTAGAGCAATAGCCCATATAAAATGGAACAGTTTTTTGAAGTTCTGTTCCAGTCTCATATTGTTACAAAGTTATTATCAGAAAGCAAAAAGTCTCTATTTTTATGGTTTGATTTCACTACTTTGGGGTATTTTTTCGAGAAAAATGGAATTATTTTTTGCATACTTTATCGTACTCTACATTCACACAAAGTTTCATTAAAATCTAAAGTTCTACTGCTTTCCTTGTTAGTACAGAAACAATCTTTCGAGTTTCCTTTAAACGAAGAATCGCTTCCGTAGCATAAATTATACTGTTCAGGATTGTTCAGAATTGCAGACTGATCGAGCAGGGAGTAGTAAACAGCAGAAGTAATATTTTTTGTCCAATTAAATCACAAGCTAACAGAATTAATTGCCTAAAACAAAATAACTTAAAATCTGGGATAAAAATAAAAGAGCACAAGTGTAGCTAATTATTTCTGCGAATCTCCTGCTCAGTATGTGGTAAATTGCTCATCAGTAGGTGCTCAAAACCAACAATTTCGGAGCCCAATGTTGCAAAATAAAGTAGAACTAAAAATATTATACAATCTCCTATCGTTCTCGCTCGGTTTGCCTGTAATTATAAATCACGGTCTATAAAATTTTCTCATTCTCCTTGGAGCCCTTTCCACTTATCTTCCTTGCAGACCTCTTTTTCTTGTTCTTCGTTTGAATAACCCCTGAACCCCGAAAGATTAATCATCGAGGACGATGCCAAGAAAAAACTACCCGTCCAGGTGGAATCAGCGAAATATCGTTGGAAAAACTCTGACGACGCGTCAGAAGCAGATAGTGACGCTGACACGCATCGTCGTTGTTCGTTTTTCGACAGCCTGCTGACTTACGTTGCATAGCCAACAAATGCCAGGCAAACCGTGCAGTTGCTGATGCAATTCCCTCGGCAATATCGATCGGATTTGAGCCGCGATATGTCCTGATTTTTCCCTCGAATTTCCTCTTCTCGTCCAACTTTCTCTCTCTCCCTCGCCTTTCCTCGTCGACTAAAATTATTGAAGAGATGATTCCTCGATTCCAGGAAGCGGAAGCAGCACGTTGGCGCCCTGCATCTTGCCAGTGATCACGAGTCTATTGATTCTGCGATAAGAAAAGGGGATACACCGTGGATGTTCTATTCTTCGTGCTCATCCTTTTCTGACTTCCAAATTGGGCGTCGCGTGGAGATCACTGTGTACTAAATTAACCATGTTGTTTCTATTTTTTATAATCGCAGTTAGTGGAGTTAGCGAAGACGTAGACGGGAGAATATACTTAACAGAGTACATTATGTCAGTATGTTAGAGCGTTAGAGGTGGAGGGGCATGTAAATTCTTAATTATTGGGTTTATCCATAAACTTGGGTGCGCTTTTAATATCCAATATTTTTTAGCACTACATGGAGCCTGTTTTATTGCAAGGTATACCCTGCTTATTGAATTTCTGGCAGCTTAAATAATATTGAAATCCTTCAAAAGGACGATAATTTCTTGCTGGGAATGTTTAAAAGACCAAACCTATTATTTCAGTAATCTTTTAAATCTAAGTTCTGGAAAAAGACAAGCACACAAATTTATGGATAAACTTATCAGAAAATGATTGATATCATGGTTGTTTCAAAGTTTTTATTCAATCGTTGATACAATTCAGTGGACAGAGTTTAAAAACAGCTGAAATGTATAAATCTATTATCATCGAAACATCTCCAGGCATTCGGGAATGCGCTACTTTCACTCTGCATACATTCTTTTCCTCTCCTTCATCTTTTATAATTAAGAAAATCTCAGATACGCGTGAATGGGTAATTATTATGTGGGTGACTGTATGACCGAAAGCGAATGCCTAACATATTTATATCTAATTGTACAAGAGTGTTTCTATCATCCAACCATGAAAGAAAGGATTCAGTCCAGCGAGAAAGAACATTTCCTTTCATCGTAGCTTTTATCAATCTAGTCGCTATTAATCAGCTGCAAAGATATGTTAACTTAGATTTATTGTGAGTCGTGCGCGTGCGTGTGAGTGGAAAGTGTGTTTACCAAAGAACATTTCGCGCTATAACATTCCTAATTGTTAATTACAAACGAGGCGTAGGGTGTGTAGAGACATCATCGTGTACTGCCATTCTTTGTGTACGGTATAACTATAAGAGCACTCTGTACATATGTACATAAATCGATCAGACTTTTATCTTTAACTTAACGTTCTGATAATAAAGCGACGGAGGTGAGACGAGTGTCTATATTCTTCAGAAAATATATCATTTGTGGAGATTTCAGTTTCTCTGTGTAAAATGTAAACTATAAAAATATCATAACGCCGAGGTATTAAACAGGCATCTTTCGGCGAAGAATGCATGCCGCTTTTTCTGGGACTGGCAAGTCTTCGGAGGTGATCGGGCAAAGAAGCTGGAAATCTTTTGTTCTCCAGGATTCACTTCATCCTCTACTTCTTCCCATTCGACGGTCAATGCTTGCGACTCCAGAATCTTTTCAGCAGTGGACCAGCTGAATCGAACGATGCGTGGAAGACCGAAGACAGGGTCTACATTCTCCGACAGCCACTTTTTCGTCTCTGGGTCATTCGGATATCCACTTCCGTATTCTGTTGTGATCGTACCCTCGCGAAACTGCCAAGCTCGAATCGCGTGATCGCGAGATACTTTAGCACAGATACTGGCTGCGCTGACGATTGGATATGTAGAGTCAGCTTTCTTCGCGACCACTATCTTCAAACCAGGAAATATTTGCTCCAGCTTAGCCTGGTACTTCTCTGGCTTGCCCACAGTATCTACATAAATTTCTGTGATCTGTGCACCAGCCTCGATAACCTTTTTAGCCAACTCAATTGCCGAATTCATAGACACTTCATTCAAACTTGTTTTACTGCGATGATACATACTGTTTGAAATTATATTAGGCGATATCACATCTATAGCCCAACCAATCTTCTTTTCATGCTCGCAAATCTGATCGAAAATTGCATCTCTTTTCTGTTCTGTCAAGCTTTTTGAGTCTGCACAGCCTATGTCCTTCAAAAGCTGTTTTTCAGATAACGGAGCATAAGAAATTCCATAAACCATGGGTCCCAAAACTGGTCCTCGTCCAGCCTCGTCAATACCAAGTTGGCATGGCTCATCTATGCATATTTGTGGTACCTAGATGGAATTTTAAATTATTTAAACCTTTGATAAGATGCAATATTAAAATATTTTATTAATTTACAAAATTACTTTAAAGCGTACTATTATGAAAATCAATGGCTTGCAATTAAATGATGTTAATTTATAAATAATAAATATATTTTATCTTCAGATGTTATAGGGTATAAATATTATGTATTATTCTTTTACGAAGTAAATGACAAATAAGAAAACAAAATTTCGAGACTACAACAAACAAAATAACACTTGTTTTCCATATACCTTTGATAAATGTACTTTATTTATGCTATGATCCCAGGCTTCAAAATACGAAGTCAAGTCTTCTCTACAGGTAATTCGAACGTCTTCTTTCAAATTAACACAATTATCCCCTAACTTAATTTCCTGAACGTCATGAACAATATTCGCTTCATTTTCCATCTTTACGTATTTTCTCGTACTCAAGAACAACGAAACCTAACCTTAAAACAAACGTCAACATTCAGACTAGCCGCCAAAACTGGAGACGTGCATATCGATAGGTCGTATCGAAACTGGGTGTTCAGTTTCTTTTCAGAAGTGAGCATCGTTTTGTTTAAATCGTGAAAGCACTGTCGACGACATGTTACCGATTCGCAGACATTAAAAATTTCCCGCGATATCAAACGACTGATTTAAGAGTGGAATAAAGAACAGTGAAGAAAGAGATTTCGATGGCGCCTGTGTATCGATAAGACAACGTCTGGTATCGACCTCTATATTACAAGCCAAGGATTCCTGACTACCTGTGTGCATGTATACGCGTGTCCTCGGTAGAAATAGTTGATGACGCCGTGGTATACTGATATCTGTGTGTCGTTGCAAAATATAACATAACCTCACAGTAAAATGCTCGAATTCTTATCGGTATCGTTTAAGTTACCGTTCTCGCGAGGAATCTGATTTTCACATTCTCGTGTTGACCTGCAAATTGCTCCTTTGAGCACGTCGCAACATGAAAGTGATCGTGAAGAAGCTGCGAGGAAGCGAATGCGTTGTTGACGTGAGTACAAAGCACCCACGGCTGTTCTCTTTTTTTCTCTCCTTTGAATTTAACTGGCGGAGATTGCGTGCCTCATTTCATTTTACTCGCGTGCCGTCAACGATGATTCTCGAAACTTCTTTTGTACGATCCTAACGCAATCGTCGTTTCGAATTTTTCATATTTCGGATGTGCTCTTATTTTGAACATGGAATCTGAAATAGTTGATGGTAGTATTGTTAAAATAAGCTTCCAGTTCTGATTTTTGTAAGCTTGAGTTCAAGTTCGAAGTTCAAAGTTCTAATCAATTTTTCTTGAATATTGAATTATTGTTAACTCCTTTACGTTAATCTTAAAAGCTTTAAGGACTTAGCGTTAAAGTTTCAAAGACTCAAGCTTTGCATGTCACTATTTGATGGTACTATGAATTTTTATGTTTGATCTTGTTTCGTCTATAGATTATGCCCTCTGACACAGTCTTACAGTTGAAGCACAAAGTCAGTGATCTCTTGGGGGTAGATGTTCCACAACAGAAACTGATACTTACGGGCAAAACACTAGCTGGTAAGAGTTAAATTATGCATGGGGAATGCATGGATTTGTTCATATAAAAATGGTGGAGCTATATTCTATTTAAAATTGTTTTGATATAAATATCATGTTTCAGATGAAAATCCTTTGAGTTTCTATCCAGGAATCAAGGATGGAAGTAGGTTACATCTGTTGGTGATTAAAAAGGCAGAGGAAGGATCTAGCAAAGGAAAGTCTTCACATTGCAAATCAGGCACACATCTCCTACGAGATGAGATCTCTAGAGTTCTGAGGCATTATTATACAGAATCTGAAACAGAATCTATAGTAAATGAGGTTATAAAAGACCTAAAAAACAAAGTGAATAATCTTAGTTACGATGACCTAGAACGATTAGCAACTGCACTGCTCCAGGACCAAGAGAATATAGCTTAAGAGTACTTCAATTTTCCAATTTTGCTTATTTGATTATTGTAATACATTTTTATTTAATTGAAATGTTGCCTCGTTATATACCCCCATAACCAATAGTATACTTTAAAAACTGACATAAAGGGAAGGCATGCAGAAAGAGAATGAATATATCAAAAGCTCAATTTTATTAAAACAAGTATACAATTGTTATTACTCCTTAGAAAACAGGCTTTTAAGGATCAGCTAAGTCCAGCTGTCGGAAGTATCTTGCAACTAGACATATAAATAAATTCAGTGCCCCTGTTTCGTGTACTTCCAGTTCTTTCTGAAAAGGAAATATGCAAAATTAACATTTAGCTAAGAAATTTTGTAGGATAAATTGCGCTAACGATTTTTGTATATCCTGAATTTAATCATAATTTTATTTATCCTTATAGACTATTTTCTGAAATTCTTTGATTATGTCAACAGCAAGTTTAATACATACTTATGCAATAAAATTGATTTGTTAAAAAGTGAAGACTATACAATTTTTTTCCAGCTGTAGTAGTAAATTAAACTTTTATTTGCAATATTCATAATATGTGTATAACGTATTACCAAATTTGCACGGATGACTGAACATGTTCTAGCTAAAATGCGTAAGCAGGAACATGCATCTGGATTTAAAGGCATCTCTAAAACAACCAACAATGCATAAATCCATTGACCCAAAGCATATTCTATCTTCTTTTGTGTTTGTATGTATTCTACTAAGTATTCTAGTATTTGTTCTACTAGCGGTTGATTCAAACAAAATATGATGTTCAATGTTGGAGCAATCTTGGTTTCTTCTTCCTGACCTGAACAAAATTTAATCCAGCCTTTTTCATCATCTATCTGTGGCTGACAAGTTAAAAAGTTGTTAGTTAAATAACATTTTCTCACTTTACAGTAAAAGAATATTTTGATACGTACCAAATTGATTGATGGAGGTTTCCATTTACGCTTTGCTGTCTGAATTTCATTTTTCAATTGACTTATGTATAATCTGATATTGGAGAAATCTGATACTTGACACATTTGCCAGTCAAGAGTAGGTCCTAGCCATGGTGGTGCTTCCATACATCCTGATAACTTGGCATGTTTGCATCATTATTATGTAAGATGTTCCTAAAATGTTTGGTCAAACTTTATTAGTGCATTCCATTAATCATACGTCTAATGTATATAATATGTATTGCTTTTATTATTTAGAATAATAGAATGCACTTGTCAAAGTTCTATTAAACATCGTAGGAATATTTTATACTTTCATTTTTTCATTCATGAGTATAGAATTAACAGTTTGAAGATATATGTAAACTTACAGGTTGGACATCAATTGTTGGTTTCTTAAAACATTTTCGATTGACATCAGCTACAACAACATTGGCACATTGCTGTGCTTCTATACTGTAATAGAACAATGTAAAATTATTGTGCCTAACAGTAATAATTGTCAACGCATTTACTTACACTACTCTTTTAATATATTCCTCCCCAGAAGTAGGTGGCAAAGAAAGGTTAATATTTTCATCAATTTCACCAACTTCAAAAACAGGTTCTCTTAAGCAGTCTGTCATTTTGTCTTAAACACCAAATTTGTTAACACAATAAATAATTTGTTCTATATTGTTTATCTTATAATATTCTGAATAGTTTCGTTTTTATAAATAGGTTATGTTAATCATTTTCAGTGCTCTGAGTTCATTTCAATACAAACAATAGTCAGGTTTATATGTCAAGATAATATAGATATCATAAATTATACATATGTAACCTATGTATAGATATAATTTTAGTCTTTTAATTTATTCCTTTACCCTATATATTTTTGAATAATGCTCATGAATACTTCAATGTAAGTATATATGTAGTAATTAAATTTTATCTTTTTGTGTGTTAGTCTTTCTGTATAAAATTCATTGATATATTTTCGGTAATAAAATATAAGTATGGCAATTTCATATAATATTATTACTTTATTATTATTTAATGGGACAATATAATTGTCTATTTATCATTACGAAAGTATTTGAGCTTCTAATTCATCTCACGATCCCACCTTGGAACTATATAGTTTATTTATATAACTTTTCCAATATTCCAATTAAAATTCTTATAAATCTGGAGTTTATTATTTTCATGATTATCAAATAATGTAAAGTACCACCATTTCCTCTTTATTCTTAAACAATCGTTTTGACAACTTTAGTGAATCATTGGCTATTTAGATCTAGATGTGAATAACTTTTTTTTATTTTTTATTTTGTAACAATAACTTAACAGTTTCGTTCATTGAAATCGTTGTAAATTAATTTGTGAACCACAATCAGAGATTTCTGTCCCCCTAATTTTAATTCGCAATTAAATTAAATAATTATTCACTGCAAGGTGCCTATAGCATTTTACTATTAGTATTTTAATCAAATTTTAAAAATGCTTCTTTTACAGTAAATGAATAATTTTTATAACTTCGTGTAATTCAAATTGCGAATGACTAAAAAAATACGTTGCATCGACAAAGTATTTATAGAGATTTGTATTGAATCTGTTAGAACTAGATATAGGGAATTTCGAATAAACTTGTACCACCACCCCAACAATGTAGTTAAGTCGGATTGCGAGCAGGCGTCGCTAGTATTGAAAGCCATAATTAGACAGTGCCGCTTTTGTGTCATGTAATAAACTAACATACCGACATTCTGTTTTCAAAATCAGTTATATCTACTTTACTTTTATAGCTCTACTCTTGTAAAGAATATGTAAAGAGGACATGTATTGGAAAATAATTTATTGACACACAAAATAAAAAATTTACTTTGAAAATGATACAGTTCTATTCTTAGTAAGTACTTTATAATTTATTATACAACAACATTGAGTAACAAAATTTATAATTTACTTCGAAAATTGCTTTGAATATTTATCGAATTAACATAAATATCGTAAATTATTTCTATGATTATTGTCTTACTGGGAATAATAAGTACTTATGAATTAATCGGTCCGCTAAAAATATCTTGGAGTATCTATTTCCAAAACGGCATAAATACTTTGCACGATCGGCCGGCTTCTTAGACGCTCCTGAGATTCCAAAGGGTGCGTATCGTGGTAGTCCTTGGTCGGTTCCTAGATTACACACCCCTGAGCCAAGTAAAATGTCCCTGGGTCTTTGAAAGTGCATCATCCTTGATCAGTGATCAGACCATACACCGCAAGATACATCTACCGAGGGACATCATCAAGAGTCTTTATTTAAAAATCGAATCATAGATAAGTTTAGGTTCATATTTTCAATTAAAAACTTAAAACCAAATTGTTGCATAACTACTTTCAGAAATTCTTTTATTTGCTTTGTTTGCGTTACTTTATTGTCTTACATAAGGCGACAATCTCGAATAACAGTCCAAAATCTCGGGTATCATTGTCTGCTCTGACTAGATTAAAGTTGTAATTCGACCAGGTTAGACCAATGGCTAGAGAATAAGCCGAAAAGCATAACGAATTTTAAGAGAGCACAGACGATTTTTAAAGTCTGTCAATATTTCAAACAAACAGGTATGCTAAAAATTAAAATTTAAGTTACAGAATTCACGTTTATACTATGTACTTACTACTACTTAATCTGTAACAATAAAAAGATAGTAAGGAGAAACATATGCATTTAGTGATTTATTTAGTTCATTACAAATCCTGCATAACACACATTTGCACATTGCAAAGAATGTCTATCATTACCACACCCTACATCCTAGAAAAGACTTCCCTTAGAGTTGCATTTTTCTGACACTTTTCATTATTACTGGCCAAAGATATTCTGAGAGAGAAATGAGCGAAAGTATCAGGAGAACATAATACCATAGGAGGTATCTCGATATATTTAAACTTGCCACTATTTAACTTTAACTTTCGTCAAATTAGAGGTAAGGATCAGAAGAAAATAAGGCCATAGGAGGTATCTCAAGTTAGTTAGCCATCAAAATATTTATCTTTAGCTTTCGTCAAAATGAAGCTAAGTATCAGGAGAACATAAGGCCATAGGAGATATCTCAAGTTAGTTAGCCTTGCCAATATTTATCTTTAGCGTTCGTCAAAATGAAGCTAAATATCAGGCGAACATAAGCCCAAAGGAGGTATCCCGAATTTCTTGGTCTCGCAAATATTCAACTTTAGCTTTGGTCAAATTGGAGGTAAGTATCAGGAGAACAAGATACCGAAAGAGATATCCCAAATACTTACAATACAATATGTAGTTTGGCTTTTGGCGAAATTAAAGGTGAGTATCAGGAGAACATGATACCGAAAGAGGTATCCCGAACTCATTATACTTACCAATATGTACTTTGGCTTTTGGCTTTTGGCGAAATTAAAGGTAAGTATCAGGAGAACAAGATACCGAAAGAGGTATCTCGAATTCATAATACTTACCAATATGTACTTTGGCTTTTGGCGAAATTAAAGGTATGTATCAGGAGAACATGATACCGAAAGAGGTATCCCGAATTCATAATACTTACCAATATGTACTTTGGCTTTTGGCGTTTGGCGAAATTAAAGGTAAGTATCAGGAGAACATGATACCGAAAGAGGTATCTCGAATTCATAATACTTACCAATATGTACTTTGGCTTTTGGCGAAATTAAAGGTATGTATCAGGAGAACATGATACCGAAAGAGGTATCCCGAACTCATTATACTTACCAATATGTACCTTGGCTTTTGGCGAAATTAAAGGTAAGTATCAGGAGAACATGATACAGAAAGAGGTATCCCGAATTCGTTATACCTACCAATACGTACTTTGGCTTTTGGCGAAATTAAAGGTAAGTATCAGGAGAACATGATACCGAAAGAGGTATCCCGAATTCATTACACTTACCAATATGTACTTTGGCCTTTGGCTTTGGGCGAAATTAAAGGTAAGTATCAGGAGAACATGGTACCGAAAGAGGTATCCCGAACTCATTATACTTACCAATATGTACTTTGGCTTTTGGCTTTTGGCGAAATTAAAGGTAAGTATCAGGAGAACATGATACCGAAAGAGGTATCTCGAATTCATAATACTTACCAATATGTACTTTGGCTTTTGGCGAAATTAAAGGTATGTATCAGGAGAACATGATACCGAAAGAGGTATCCCGAAATCATTATACTTACCAATATGTACTTTGGCTTTTGGCGAAATTAAAGGTAAGTATCAGGAGAACATGATACCGAAAGAGGTATCTCGAATTCATAATACTTACCAATATGTACTTTGGCTTTTGGCGAAATTAAAGGTATGTATCAGGAGAACATGATACCGAAAGAGGTATCCCGAAATCATTATACTTACCAATATGTACTTTGGCTTTTGGCGAAATTAAAGGTAAGTATCAGGAGAACATGATACCGAAAGAGGTATCCCGAATTCATTATACTTACCAATACGTACTTTGGCTTTTGGCGAAATTAAAGGTAAGTATCAGGAGAACATGATACCGAAAGAGGTATCCCGAATTCATTATACTTACCAATATGTACTTTGGCTTTTGGCTTTGGGCGAAATTAAAGGTAAGTATCAGGAGAACATGATACCGAAAGAGGTATCCCGAACTCATTATACTTACCAATATGTACTTTGGCTTTTGGCTTTTGGCGAAATTAAAGGTAAGTATCAGGAGAACATGATACCGAAAGAGGTATCTCGAATTCATAATACTTACCAATATGTACTTTGGCTTTTAGCGAAATTAAAGGTATGTATCAGGAGAACATGATACCGAAAGAGGTATCCCGAATTCATTATACTTACCAATATGTACTTTGGCTTTTGGCTTTGGGCGAAATTAAAGGTAAGTATCAGGAGAACATGATACCGAAAGAGGTATCTCGAATTCATAATACTTACCAATATGTACTTTGGCTTTTGGCGAAATTAAAGGTATGTATCAGGAGAACATGATACCGAAAGAGGTATCTCGAATTCATAATACTTACCAATATGTACTTTGGCTTTTGGCGAAATTAAAGGTATGTATCAGGAGAACATAATACCGAAAGAGGTATCCCGAACTCATTATACTTACCAATATGTACTTTGGCTTTTGGCGAAATTAAAGGTAAGTATCAGGAGAACATGATACAGAAAGAGGTATCCCGAATTCATTATACCTACCAATACGTACTTTGGCTTTTGGCGAAATTAAAGGTATGTATCAGGAGAACATGATACCGAAAGAGGTATCCCGAATTCATAGTACTTACCAATATGTACTTTGGCTTTTGGCGTTTGGCGAAATTAAAGGTAAGTATCAGGAGAACATGATACAGAAAGAGGTATCCCGAATTCGTTATACCTACCAATACGTACTTTGGCTTTTGGCGAAATTAAAGGTAAGTATCAGGAGAACATGATACCGAAAGAGGTATCTCGAATTCATAATACTTACCAATATGTACTTTGGCTTTTAGCGAAATTAAAGGTATGTATCAGGAGAACATGATACCGAAAGAGGTATCCCGAATTCATAATACTTACCAATATGTACTTTGGCTTTTGGCGTTTGGCGAAATTAAAGGTAAGTATCAGGAGAACATGATACCGAAAGAGGTATCCCGAATTCATTATACTTACCAATATGTACTTTGGCTTTTGGCGTTTGGCGAAATTAAAGGTAAGTATCAGGAGAACATGATACCGAAAGAGGTATCCCGAATTCATAATAATTACCAATATGTACTTTGGCTTTGGGCGAAATTAAAGGTAAGTATCAGGAGAACATGATACCGAAGGAGATATCCCAAATACTTACCAATATGTAGTTTGGCTTTTGGCGAAATTAAAGGTGAGTATCAGGAGAACATGATACCGAAAGAGGTATCCCGAATTCATAATAGTTACCAATATGTACTTTGGCTTCTGACTTTTGGCGAAATTAAAGATAAGTATCAGGAGAACATGATACCGAAAGAGGTATCCCGAACTCATTATACTTACCAATATGTACTTTGGCTTTTGGCTTTTGGCGAAATTAAAGGTAAGTATCAGGAGAACATGATACCGAAAGAGGTATCTCGAATTCATAATACTTACCAATATGTACTTTGGCTTTTGGCGAAATTAAAGGTAAGTATCAGGAGATCATGATACCGAAAGAGGTATCCCGAACTCATTATACTTACCAATATGTACTTTGGCTTTTGGCGAAATTAAAGGTAAGTATCAGGAGAACATGATACAGAAAGAGGTATCCCGAATTCATAATACTTACCAATATGGACTTTGGCTTTTGGCTTTTGGCGAAATTAAAGGTAAGTATCAGGAGAACATGATACCGAAAGAGGTATCCCGAATTCATAATACTTACCAATATGGACTTTGGCTTTTGGCTTTTGGCGAAATTAAAGGTAAGTATCAGGAGAACATGATACCGAAAGAGGTATCCCGAGCTCATTATACTTACCAATATGTACTTTGGCTTTTGGCGAAATTAAAGGTAAGTATCAGGAGAACATGATACAGAAAGAGGTATCCCGAATTCATAATACTTACCAATATGTACTTTGGCTTTTGGCGAAATTAAAGGTATGTATCAGGAGAACATGATACCGAAAGAGGTATCCCGAAATCATTATACTTACCAATATGTACTTTGGCTTTTGGCTTTTGGCGAAATTAAAGGTAAGTATCAGGAGAACATGATACCGAAAGAGGTATCTCGAATTCATAATACTTACCAATATGTACTTTGGCTTTTGGCGAAATTAAAGGTATGTATCAGGAGAACATGATACCGAAAGAGGTATCCCGAAATCATTATACTTACCAATATGTACTTTGGCTTTTGGCGAAATTAAAGGTAAGTATCAGGAGAACATGATACCGAAAGAGGTATCCCGAATTCATTATACTTACCAATATGTACTTTGGCTTTTGGCGAAATTAAAGGTAAGTATCAGGAGAACATGATACCGAAAGAGGTATCCCGAGCTCATTATACTTACCAATATGTACTTTGGCTTTTGGCGAAATTAAAGGTAAGTATCAGGAGAACATGATACAGAAAGAGGTATCCCGAATTCATAATACTTACCAATATGTACTTTGGCTTTTGGCGAAATTAAAGGTATGTATCAGGAGAACATGATACCGAAAGAGGTATCCCGAAATCATTATACTTACCAATATGTACTTTGGCTTTTGGCTTTTGGCGAAATTAAAGGTAAGTATCAGGAGAACATGATACCGAAAGAGGTATCTCGAATTCATAATACTTACCAATATGTACTTTGGCTTTTGGCGAAATTAAAGGTATGTATCAGGAGAACATGATACCGAAAGAGGTATCCCGAAATCATTATACTTACCAATATGTACTTTGGCTTTTGGCGAAATTAAAGGTAAGTATCAGGAGAACATGATACCGAAAGAGGTATCCCGAATTCATTATACTTACCAATATGTACTTTGGCTTTTGGCGAAATTAAAGGTAAGTATCAGGAGAACATGATACCGAATGAGGTATCCCGAATTCATTATACTTACCAATATGTACTTTGGCTTTTGGCTTTGGGCGAAATTAAAGGTAAGTATCAGGAGAACATGATACCGAAAGAGGTATCCCGAACTCATTATACTTACCAATATGTACTTTGGCTTTTGGCTTTTGGCGAGATTAAAGGTAAGTATCAGGAGAACATGATACCGAAAGAGGTATCTCGAATTCATAATACTTACCAATATGTACTTTGGCTTTTAGCGAAATTAAAGGTATGTATCAGGAGAACATGATACCGAAAGAGGTATCCCGAATTCATAATACTTACCAATATGTACTTTGGCTTTTGGCGTTTGGCGAAATTAAAGGTAAGTATCAGGAGAACATGATACCGAAAGAGGTATCCCGAATTCATTATACTTACCAATATGTACTTTGGCTTTTGGCGTTTGGCGAAATTAAAGGTAAGTATCAGGAGAACATGATACCGAAAGAGGTATCCCGAATTCATAGTACTTACCAATATGTACTTTGGCTTTTGGTTTTGGCGAAATTAAAGGTAAGTATCAGGAGAACATGATACCGAAAGAGGTATCCCGAATTCATTATACTTACCAATATGTACTTTGGGTTTTGGCTTTGGGCGAAATTAAAGGTATGTATCAGGAGAACATGATACCGAAAGAGGTATCCCGAATTCATAATACTTACCAATATGTACTTTGGCTTTTGGCGAAATTAGAGGTATGTATCAGGAGAACATGATACCGAAAGAGGTATCCCGAATTCATAATACTTACCAATATGTACTTTGGCTTTTGGCGAAATTAGAGGTATTTATCAGGAGAACATGATACCGAAAGAGGTATCCCGAATTCATAATACTTACCAATATGTACTTTGGCTTTTGGCGAAATTAAAGGTAAGTATCAGGAGAACATGATACCGAAAGAGGTATCCCGAATTCATAATACTTACCAATATGTACTTTGGCTTTTGGCGAAATTAGAGGTATGTATCAGGAGAACATGATACCGAAAGAGGTATCCCGAACTCATTATACTTACCAATATGTACTTTGGCTTTTGGCTTTTGGCGAAATTAAAGGTAAGTATCAGGAGAACATGATACCGAAAGAGGTATCTCGAATTCATAATACTTACCAATATGTACTTTGGCTTTTGGCGAAATTAAAGGTAAGTATCAGGAGAACATGATACAGAAAGAGGTATCCCGAATTCATAATACTTACCAATATGGACTTTGGCTTTTGGCTTTTGGCGAAATTAAAGGTAAGTATCAGGAGAACATGATACCGAAAGAGGTATCCCGAATTCATAATACTTACCAATATGTACTTTGGCTTTTGGCGTTTGGCGAAATTAAAGGTAAGTATCAGGAGAACATGATACCGAAAGAGGTATCCCGAATTCATTATACTTACCAATATGTACTTTGGCTTTTGGCGTTTGGCGAAATTAAAGGTAAGTATCAGGAGAGCATGATACCGAAAGATGTATCCCGAATTCATAGTACTTACCAATATGTACTTTGGCTTTTGGTTTTGGCGAAATTAAAGGTAAGTATCAGGAGAACATGATACCGAAAGAGGTATCCCGAATTCATTATACTTACCAATATGTACTTTGGGTTTTGGCTTTGGGCGAAATTAAAGGTATGTATCAGGAGAACATGATACCGAAAGAGGTATCCCGAATTCATAATACTTACCAATATGTACTTTGGCTTTTGGCGAAATTAGAGGTATGTATCAGGAGAACATGATACCGAAAGAGGTATCCCGAATTCATAATACTTACCAATATGTACTTTGGCTTTTGGCGAAATTAGAGGTATTTATCAGGAGAACATGATACCGAAAGAGGTATCCCGAATTCATAATACTTACCAATATGTACTTTGGCTTTTGGCGAAATTAAAGGTAAGTATCAGGAGAACATGATACCGAAAGAGGTATCCCGAATTCATAATACTTACCAATATGTACTTTGGCTTTTGGCGAAATTAGAGGTATGTATCAGGAGAACATGATACCGAAAGAGGTATCCCGAACTCATTATACTTACCAATATGTACTTTGGCTTTTGGCTTTTGGCGAAATTAAAGGTAAGTATCAGGAGAACATGATACCGAAAGAGGTATCTCGAATTCATAATACTTACCAATATGTACTTTGGCTTTTGGCGAAATTAAAGGTATGTATCAGGAGAACATGATACCGAAAGAGGTATCCCGAATTCATAATACTTACCAATATGTACTTTGGCTTTTGGCGAAATTAAAGGTAAGTATCAGGAGAACATGATACCGAAAGAGGTATCCCGAATTCATTATACTTACCAATATGTACTTTGGCTTTTGGCGAAATTAGAGGTCTGTATCAGGAGAACATGATACCGAAAGAGGTATCCCGAATTCATAATACTTACCAATATGTACTTTGGCTTTTGGCTTTTGGCGAAATTAGAGATAAGTATCAGGAGAACATGATACCGAAAGAGGTATCCCGAACTCATTATACTTACCAATATGTACTTTGGCTTTTGGCTTTTGGCGAAATTAAAGGTAAGTATCAGGAGAACATGATACCGAAAGAGGTATCTCGAATTCATAATACTTACCAATATGTACTTTGGCTTTTGGCGAAATTAAAGGTATTTATCAGGAGAACATGATACCGAAAGAGGTATCCCGAATTCATAATACTTACCAATATGTACTTTGGCTTTTGGCGAAATTAAAGGTAAGTATCAGGAGAACATGATACCGAAAGAGGTATCCCGAATTCATAATACTTACCAATATGTACTTTGGCTTTTGGCGAAATTAGAGGTATGTATCAGGAGAACATGATACCGAAAGAGGTATCCCGAACTCATTATACTTACCAATATGTACTTTGGCTTTTGGCTTTTGGCGAAATTAAAGGTAAGTATCAGGAGAACATGATACCGAAAGAGGTATCTCGAATTCATAATACTTACCAATATGTACTTTGGCTTTTGGCGAAATTAAAGGTATGTATCAGGAGAACATGATACCGAAAGAGGTATCCCGAATTCATAATACTTACCAATATGTACTTTGGCTTTTGGCGAAATTAAAGGTATGTATCAGGAGAACATGATACCGAAAGAGCTATCCCGAATTCATAATACTTACCAATATGTACTTTGGCTTTTGGCGTTTGGCGAAATTAAAGGTAAGTATCAGGAGAACATGATACCGAAAGAGGTATCCCGAATTCATAATACTTACCAATATGTACTTTGGCTTTTGGCGAAATTAGAGGTATGTATCAGGAGAACATGATACCGAAAGAGGTATCCCGAATTCATAATACTTACCAATATGTACTTTGGCTTTTGGCTTTTGGCGAAATTAAAGGTAAGTATCAGGAGAACATGATACAGAAAGAGGTATCCCGAATTCATAATAGTTACCAATATGTAGTTTGGCCTTTGGCGAAATTAAAGGTAAGTATCAGGAGAACATGATACCGAAAGAGGTATCCCGAATTCATAATAGTTACCAATATGTACTTTGGCTTCTGACTTTTGGCGAAATTAGAGATAAGTATCAGGAGAACATGATACCGAAAGAGGAATCCCGAATTCATTATACTTACCAATATGTACTTTGGCTTTTGGCTTTTGGCGAAATTAAAGGTAAGTATCAGGAGAACATAAGACAATAGGAGGTATCTTGAATTTCTTGGTCTCGCAAAGATTTAACTTCAGTTTTCTGTTGACATGTAGGAAGGTATCGGGAGAGCATGGTATGAGAGGAAGTCTGTTGAAGGATTGGTGGGTGAAGAGATTTTAGGCTTTTGCAGTAATATACAAAATTATCAGGAGAACATAGTGTAATGGAATGTATCTGGGAATTCTCAAAAAGCGGCGGGAGACGCTTGTTGTAATGTCGAAAGGAATGTCTAAAGATGAAGACATCGGAACGTGTCAGGAATATGGTTGAATAAATCATTAAACGCACATTATTCTTTCTGCTGTGGCTTTTATTTTCATTATGTATGCAATAAATATGAAATTTGATGTATATGGTACAAATGTGAATTTTTTACTTATCTAACTTATTATAAAAATAGTTCATCGTTTAATATTCCAATAAATTCGGAAAGTGGTCATGATCTTCTCGTTATTAAAGCACTCTGTATTGCTGCTGTATCATCAAGATAGTTTGTCGCATCAACATATCATTGCCTTGCCGAATTTCTAAATAGACATAGGAACGTGAGCAAAGCAAAACAAATTCTAAATACATTAACACCACAGTTTTGTTCCAAATTTAATATTGAAAATTTAAATTCTTACTTGTGATTAGATTCTTAACACTTTACCGACCGCTAGCGTTTCAACAGTATACGCACGTCCGACCGGCCGCTCAGCCACGGGCGACGAAAAGCCTATTAATCGGCTACCGGTCGGTAAGCGTTGGCGACGAAAAACCTATTAATAGGCTACCGGTCGTTAATGTGTTAAGCCTTAGACACTTGATGACGTCCCTCGATGGATACTGTATCTTGCGGTGTACAGTCTGATCACTCTTCGAGGATGGCACACCCTGGAACTCCCACCTGTCTTGGATATGGATCAAAGGAGGGTAACCTGCGAACCAATGGGAGACATTTTGTCCTAACATGTGGCAACATGCTTATTGAAAAACTAAAATTATAATGCTAAAGTACCTTAATGACAACAAGCTCTCCAAAGCGTGCTATCTTTTCGACTGTCACGGAACGAATGACAACCTCACTGTGTATAAATATTCTGGGTTGTGTGGGAATGATTGGAGCTAGGCTGCTTAACAACCCCCATCTTATACCATACGTAAAATTTTATAGTACTATACATAACTACTTTTTAGTCAAATATGACAAATATATAACATATCTCTACAATCTTCGTAAAATATTCCAAGTTCATACTGTTCTACAATAAACGAATAATATCATCTTAATGAAAATTGACTGTGTAGAATTTAAAATAACTTGGAAATAAATTGAAGACTTAAAATACTCAAGCGAAGCGTAGGAACAGATAAAGGACTTGAAACATATTAACGTCTCGTCTATTCTTGCTCCTCAGTGGAATATTCTATCCTATCCTTTTAATTTAACTTTAAGGGTAGAAATTACTTTGAAGTTTCGTACATCTTTATCTTTTATATGTAAATGGAAGTACAGGAATAAAACTGGAATTTATACCTGATACCATGGAGTGACTTCTCTTCACTCAGAGTTGTAAGCCATTCGAAGGTCCATGTCACGTAAATGAATGTGAGGTCGTTCGATAGAAGTTGGAGGTAAATTCATAATCAGAAAGATATCTATCCTGCTATTAAATAGACAAAAATTATACAGACCATAGTAGATATTTCAAATGCAATTGACGATACTTAAAATGGGGTGTAAAGAATGAACTGTAAACCACCAACGATGTATTTGTTGAAAGATTTATTTCTATTATCGGAACATATCATCCATACATAGCACGGTTAATACCGATATCTCGCTTTTGTTTTATGTAAAAAAGGTGGAAATAAAAATAATTATACAACAGACAGAGGGCTCTCCCTTTCTCTCTTTCTTTCGCTTCTGCACTACGTGTTTCATTGCAAAATATTTTTTAACTTGCGCCATTTCGACTTTCTAGTTTAAGCAAAACGTTTAATTTAAATAACAATTTGTACTATCATAAATAATAATTATAACATTATGAATCAGTAACTGTTACAACTCAACCAATGTTCCGGGCGAAGAGTAGAAGGCTATGTTTAGTTATCTATGTTTGAACGAATGAACATATAATTCTAATTGTCAGTTGAAAGAAGAGTAAGGCAATTTACAAAATCAAGAATATTTATAAAACTCTGGGAACGAATTCGCAATGCGAAATGCTTCTGTTCAGCGAGAGAAAGGAAGGAAGAGAAAGGACATCAGTCGACTCGACAAAGTCATCCTATGTAGTCGCGAATAACAATATGGCTACTAGCGGTCTTCCGGTCTATGTACATGCAGCGAATGATTATTTTCCGTGTGGAATGATTGGCCAAGGAGGAGAATGATCGATTCTTCAATCTATTTTCTATCTCAAGAGACGAGAACAGGAGTTTTCTTGATTTTCAGAAAAAAATTTGTCAGATCTGCAACTTCGCTGAAAATTAAAACATCTGTATATCTACGCCTTTATTTTGCAATGCAATTATAATGTTTACAATTTAAAGAAAATCACCGCATTTTCAATATTTTTAGCTGTTCAATTCTTAGTACTGCGATTTTTGGAGATAATTATTGAGAAACGTGTAATATGCATTTGCATATTTGATTAGGGTCTGTTTTATATAATAGTGGTATAGGTACTTTGACACGCAGGCAGAGAAATTTCATGAGCTTAAAAAAAGACAGTTAATCAGAATGAGATTAATAAATCTAATTTAGCTTAAAAAGCAAATTCTCATCGGATGTTTCGAAAAAAAGAAGCTCCGGTTCTTTTTACATCATCGTGTTCGTTTAAAAAAAATAGTCATCTCTTTACAATGTCTCTCTCTTTCTCTCCTTCACCTTCTCCTTTATTACGCTACACCCTGATGCCCATTTGCATAATCGATTATAATTTTTATTGCGTCCACGAGGTCGGATACACCTTTGTAATTACTCTTTATCCCAGAAAAATATATATGTTTACATATGTACGTATATATTGTATGTATATGTATATTTATATACATAACAGAGCTTCAAGATGGAAACATCGACGACAAATAAAGCCTTCGAGCCATAATAACATCTATAAATAATTTAGAAACGAACAATAAAATTAAACATTCAAATTAAACTCTTAGCGAATCGTAAGAACTTTCACGACTCCCAGTTCTGTACAAATAATCTGCAAATACTCTACAAGCTTCCAAATTCCCATACTGCACTTGGTTTCGCTTCTTAAAAATATTCCCCGAATTAAAATGTAGCATAAAAAAGTATGAACTATTATTGTAAAAGTAAATATCACAAGACCGAAGCATTAGATGCTCCCTTTTTTTAATTAAAGTCTAAGTATAGAGACTTCCGTAATCCCGAGACAAAACCTTTTGGAAGGCATTAAAATACGTAACTAAAACGAATATGTATTTTCAATTATTTCATATTTTTCATTAATGTAGGACATCTACTGTTTCTCTGCGTACGAGTGTACAACTGTGACAAGAAATTTCTCTCGAATCTGAAAATAGAGATATCGTTCGTAGATCTCCTTCTTGGTCATCCAGCGACAACGAACAAAAAAGAAAAGGAGGGATAATGTACAAAGCTAATTTACAAAGGTGACGTTCGGTTACCCTTTGCATGTCGCTGCCCGTTTCCCATTCCTTCGTTCCTGCTCCCTTTATCCCTGCGTTTCTATGTACACAATGCACCCCCTTTTGAACTCTATGGCTTGCGTGTTCCTTTCGTTTTTCTCCCTCCCACGCGCGCATCACACGCACTCATTGTTCCTCTCTTATCCTACATAATTAACGCGTCTCTAGCTTCCTTTGTCATCCACGAAATTTTACTGTTACTGTGAGCCTGTTCTCCATTTGCCTCGGCAATTGGCGATATTCCACGTATCGACATTGTCAACACCACCATGACTTTCCTCTTCGCCCCTCGGGATCGAGGAGCGTGCAATACTGTGTAAAAAAGATAAACTCTTCTTTTAATATTTTTTCCATCGGTTGATAGTAAAATAAACTTTGAACATCTCTTGGATTTGCAGGAAAATAAATATTTTAACGATTTTATTTATTAGACTTTGTTGGTATCTTCCTGCGAGTCGAAATTATACGGCGCCCTCTGTTTTGTTTCGCTTGTCTTTTCATTGTTGTACTTGACATGGGGTATGTTTGTTCTTCGACCCCTTCAAGGACGATTTTGTGGAATTTTGAATAAATTGTGAAATAGTATAAGGAAAACAGAAAAATTGAATTCTAGGGACTTTTGATCCGGAATAATTGAATCTAGTAACTTTTTTATGTACTCATTTTTTTCAATTTTATAACTTTACTGTTTTTATTTCTTCTGTAATCTTTAGTTCTGATTGTAAACAGAAATAATAATTTGTTATAGCGCCCTGGAAGAGATGTCAAATTTCCCCCGAAATTTCGAATGAAGGGACATCCCCTTCATTCGTTAGGTTCACAGTATTGCATTTAGTTAAACGCGGTAAATTTAAAATAAGATATGATTTTGCAATTTAGCTGCAAAATTCTTATGAATTAAGAATTAGACTTGGAATCGAACATTGCAAATAAGCCATCAATTTTTCATATGTTATAATCGCATATATGTTTGGAACGCAAAAATGTCGTAACAATATCAGAGAATTTTTCGACATGGAGATGTTTTAAAATATTCAGATAACAACGTAACTCATCTCCGAATGTTTGAAGATTTTATAAAGATTGCTTCTTAAAATTGTAAATAATATTTTTATATAACGTAATCTTCAAAATAACTTGAGGAAAATTTGTAGACACCCAAATTCGGGATCGAAATTCTTTGAAATCTAAACTCCTAGAAATTACACAATACATCTTTAAATTCAATTTCGCAGAATTTTAAGCAAAAACTTCACATAATTAAAATTGCACTCATTTTTTGAAATATTCCGCAGAAATAAACATTGCAACGAATGTACTGAAACAAAAATTGACTTAGAAATTCGCTCAAATTCTTCGAAATATCGAAAGCTAATAAGAGTAAATGATTCCAAAGAACACGATGTACATTCACAACTCGCGAAAAAAGGAGTCAGACCTGTGAGACACAACAACAACGGTCCTCGTCCTTCTCCCCAATATATTTCTCGCAAAAAAATACATGTTCGATCTCCCCATAGCTTTCGTCCGGTTTTTTCGCTCTTTTCCTTTCTTTGTCATTGTTTTACTGTACAATCAGGATTCTTCGTTTTACGTCGCTTTTTTTTTCACATTCTCCCAATCTCTCACACTGTCTCCCACTTTTATTCTCTCCCTTTTAACGTGCAACACTGTCTTATATGTTCAAAGACTTAATCGTTCAGCGATCGTTAAAATTATTGTACATTAGTTTTAATTAGTAATCGTTAGAATATAATATTGTTGATGTATATGTGGCTCCTCGCATGCCCATTGCGGAGAACACGTGAAATTACTAGGCACGCGTGAATACTAGGGAATACCCTCCCACTCCGACAGCTGGAGCGATCAGGAATACCCGAATTATGTTGGCTATCCTGGCACCACCGAAAAATCCATCGTTTCTTTTCAAACAACTTTCCAACAATTCATTGCCTTCCTATGTGACACTAATTTCTTTAGGTCTAGTGGATACTAGTTTTCGGATATTTGGGAAGGTTTCTTATTGCCACAGTCGACGTATAGGTACTTTTACCTAGGGAATGTAGGAATTTTTTAGTATCAACACTATGAAGTGGCAAAATCGACTTGTGTCACGAATATACGGAGATTGATTCAAATAAATTGATTTTAAACAAATTTGAATCAATCTTTAAAATTTCACAAATTTTTACAAGGTGTACATTCGATAGAATCAGTTTTCTATATTAATTCTACTTTAGTTTAATAATCAAATATTTGTAATTCTTTTTATTTGGAATATTGCAAGTTTTTTAACACCGTCAATTTTGCAACTTCATATGTTTCTATATACGCTATTTCTAATACCTTCAATGTCAAGGGTATTCACAATTTCCATATCGCCAATTTTGCAAGTTTTTCAACAACCAATTAGTGAATATTTAAACAAAATCGACTGGGACGCTATTCGCGCGTGCCTATCGAACATCTACGTCATGTAACTTCTATTAAACGCACACGGGCGAATTAAGTCGAATCGCACTGTCGCATTGCCAATTATAGCAAAAATTTCCTGCACCTGTGCGACGATGTTTTCATCATTTTTTCCCTATATTTTGGGCGGAGTGCACGCCGAATCTGTCACTCTTTCTCTCTCTCTCTCTCTCTCTCTCTCTCTCTCTCTCTCTCTCTCTCTCTCTCTCTCTCTCTCTCTCTCTCTCTCTGACTCACACAAACACACATATTCATCCACTCTTCCTTTCAGCTTCATTCAAAACAGAACCATTAATTGTTGTACATACAAAGTATCTGTTGCCATTTTTTGAATTGGCGCGCACGCGCGTGCGCGTTTACGTTGTATACACACGTGTGAATTTTAGTGTTGGGAATCGCAACGCGATTTTTCCACCTCGAAAATTTCTTTTTCTGTTTGCCCACGAGCCAAGAGATAATCGAAATTCGAGTTAGAATTGAAAATTTGACTAATCAAAAATTCACCTACTAAATTCGCAAATTAATCGTGAAGGCTAACGATGCTACGAGTGCCGCCAATTTCGATGCACTTTTTTTGGACGCTCGATCGTTATACATATATTTTTTCTTAATTTTTTTCTCCGTTAATAACATACAGAAGTTACAACGATACGAAAATTTCGAAATAGCAGTCTTGTGACATTAATCTAATGACCAGTGGTTCTCAAAGGTATTTCAAACATGAGAACACCTAAAGAAGAGTGTCTCTTATTATATAATGTATAGTTTATTTACGTCTAAAGCGCGAAGAACGTTTATGCTCGAATAGACTTCAATCTTGTCGAGGTTGAGTACCACTGGCGGTATATCGTGTACCAAAAAAGAGGAACAACGCCGCGAGAAGTTAAATTGACTTCAACAAATGCCTCTAAAGAATTTCGAATCGAATTCAACAAATCTAAACCTACTATAATAGAATCACAAGTCTTATCTTCGCAGAGTTCCTGCAAATTCGATCGACCTCTTTCATTTCCCGCGTCGGCACGGAGATGCCCGACCGCCATCTTGCAAGAAAAATTTCCATCACCTTACAAGGGACACCGAATTTTTCGATTAATCTCTTAAAATGTAACTTTTTTTATAAACAACTTTCCGATCGCAAAGGCGATTTGATTCCCACCACTGTACGCGAAATATCGTGTACGTGTCGTGTTACGTGTACGTGTACCGTGTGTCCGTGTAAGTGTGCAACCTAGTGAATATATAATATATTGTATAATATAAAACGCTCCAAATAGAAATAATATTTTACCGAATTACTTAATCGAATGCGGGGCAAAAACTGCCCGTTTGAAGAAATTTTCACGTTATTTTTTTTTCTTTTCCGTTTTCGTCTAAAACGTTACAACAATAAATTCAGTCTAATACATTCCAAAGCACCAATTCGTTAAAGAATCCTTTTTTCCTTTTCCAATATGGCCGACGCGACGGCCGCGCGCTGGGCCTCGTAGTCGCCGAGAAATTCTCAAATTTTCGTGATTAAATATCTGATACACGTTCCTTAAACGCCTACAAAAAGAGCCGAAAATTCTACAATCGTTTCGCCTAATTTCACACCGAATTATCGTTTAACAATAATTTCGACATCTTTACAATTAATATGTATAGTAGTATATAGTTCCTAAAATAGAAGATACAAGACGCGTTTCAGATTTTTGCTTTCCGTGTTCTTCGAACAAGCGCACGCTATGTGTGTTTTGTTTTATGAACGATCGACTCGACGGTTATATAATTGTATAGTTGTATAGTTGCGAACAATTATAGTCTCCTATTATTTTTCTTTTTATTAGAACATAGCAGGATGCTGATGTTCTCTTAACTACAAATTAATTGAGAACATTCCGTAAGTTGTAGAATATAGTTACTATAAACTATAGTATAGCAACTTCTTGCTGATTAAAGAAGTGTGTAACATAATTTTATCTTATGTTTTGGTAATCAATCATATTTTTAAGAAAATTATTGATATAGTTGCTGGTATAGTTTCTGACTATAGCCACAGAAAGTATTACTTGGAGCTATTCGAGTAAAAAAGGTAAAATGAGAAGTAATAATTTGAGACTAAAATTGAATAAAAGAGGAATAAGTATAGTTGATTACCAACTATAGTGAATTGAAAATTACAAATTTATACTAAAATTATAGACAAACAGCCTACCATCTGTTAACTATATTCGCAACAACAAAACAAAGTCTCTATAAATAAACTATAACGTAACTATACTTTGAATGTAAAGCACTTACGCTAACAGGAGTGCCAATTTTGTTCAACTACAATGCAATGATAACTCAACTAGAGATAAAAGTGCCCAACTATACATCAACTATATTCCAACTATAGTGCAACTATATTATAATATATTATTTACCTTCTCCGATGATAATAATGTCAAAATTCCAATTTCAAGGTATAGAACCCTAATAGTCAATCAGACTTCAACAACTATACCAAATCGATCGTTCAAGTGTTTTATGTATGTGTACACGATTCATACCAGTGTGTTTGTTCTCCTTCATCGTGCGTGCGTGCGTGACCGTATTCCCTGTGTGTGGCAAGTACAAACGTGAGTGTTCTTTTTTTAAGTATTAATAGTAATAGTAATAGCAGTAGTAACAGTAGCAGTAATAGTAATAATAGTAGTGACAGTAGTAGTAGTAGTAGTAAGTCGACCGGGTGCACATCCGACGAGGGCAGGTCCTAAACTAACAAACAACGACGATCGTGCCTCTCTTGGTTGTCGAAGACCAGGGGTGGGGAGGACAAATTTGTACGATTACTTCTTTTTCTCTTACTCCTTCTTTCCATTCGTAGACGCCCTGTCTCTCGTTTACTTCGAATTTTGTTCGTATGCCTAGCAGCGATAGTCTAACACTTCGAGTTGCATAATAAATAAATTTGAAACATTTCATGGGTACTTTGTAAGAGCTATTAGAAATTTTGTACGATTTTTGCTTTTCTGAACGCAGCGTATTTTGGTGTTAGTATACTGGCAGCCCCGAAAATTTTGTTAGTTATGGTTAGTATTTGTTAATTGTAGTTAAATTTATGTTAATCCTAATACACTTTCACTTGAACGATTGTTTCGATTAATTTAAATATTGCTCATAATTAAAACATGGTCTCATGTCTTCAATGAATTTAGAAGATGAAAGAAATTTTTTTTTACTTCAAAATTATTGATAAGGATTGACATTCTATGATGTGTCCTTGGTGTTCATAAATTTTTGTGTTCAAGAAATGTAAACATTTATTTTCAGGACTTCGTTTAAAAATTGAGCAATATTATTTCGAACGAAACAATAAATTGTTAGTGATAGAGGTAGTAAGAAACAAACCAATTTCACCTAGAATTCTTTGCGAAACTGGCTCTAGTATATCTACTGATAAAGATCTAGGAAAGGAGCAAAATCATGGGTAACATGAATTTTATGGTTCAATTAAAATTCTCAGGGCTCCTTACATTTCTTCTTGTTACAAACATATATACAATAGAAGAGTTCTTATTCCACGGACGAGAAAAAAGCAAAAGATGAGACAACCGTTCCGTTCTCGCGTCTAACTCAAGAAAATAACATGTAAACTACCATAACAAAGTATAATCATTTAACTTTATTTATAATAATCTTCAGCTCATAAACTTTCCTCCGCTCCGTTCTCTCTGTCTCCTTTCTACAGCTTTCAATAAATTAAAACGACTCTCCCTTCCATTTCGCGATCAATAAAAAGAATCTTCCTCACTCTCTCGCTCGCAGGGCTGAACGTTGCCTTCAATAAGAAAATATCGTATTTCAACTATCTGTTAACTAATACACGAAACGCGGACCGACTACTTCAATCGTCTTCCTCCTCGTTTCTGCGCGAAAGTGTCGGGTTTCACGAACAACGTCTGACTGCGTGAAAACACTCTTCTGCAACTTCGCAGTGTCCGATAAAAGCAAGAAGAAGATGCAAACTTTTTGGGAAAACTGTGGATTGTCTTTCCCAAACACTCTAACTGGGTGAAATATTTGGGTCTGAGAAACTGTAAGATCTAAAACGACTAAAAACATCAATGATTAGGGTCCTTAGGACACCTCTACTCAGTTTAAAAGCTCCAACAGAATTTCTACTCCCTTCTTATCCTAAATTTCTATGACAGAAAAATGACTTCGTATTTTAGATTTTATCCTCAGAGGGATTTAATTCCAGATTAAATCTCAGAAGCCTGATATATCAACTCTGTCACTTGCCACACTCTATAACTAGTCTGGAGATTCATTCTGAAGAAATAGAATCGGGGTCACCATATTTTCGACCCCTAAATTAAAATTTTAAAAGAAACTGATTAAAAACGTAAGCGATGAAGCTTATTTAAAAAAAAATTAAAGCTTGATGAATTCTCAAAAAGAAAAAAAAAATTCTCAGCCCAACTATTCAAAACTAATCATCGAACCTTCCACAGACAGGAAGTTTAGTTCCATTCTGCATCGTCTTCTCGCAACTTTTTATCGTGATTCCATCCCCAGCAGCCGTCAAGGCATTCACAAACCGATCTCGATTATTTACACGTACATCTGCGTCTAGTTGTATGTACATATTCAGGGCAAAAGAGACACCTAGGAGAAACGGACAGATCAGGGTACTCGGGCGGACAAACAGACAAGAGAGATTGCGGCACGTATTGTCACATACATATGGGTACATAAATCAGCATATGTACGTGCGTGTACGTGTACGTGTGTGAGCGTGTGTTACGTGTACAACGTGTGATTCGACACATTTAAAAGGAGTATTATAGTTGTCCCTTAAAAAACAGAGAAAACTCGAGTCTACGCTTGGCAGTATCATGAACAAATCGCTCGCTCGTCCTCGTCAAACGGCAAATATCGAAATCGAGCGGGCGCACGTATGTGTGTATGTATATATATGTATACCATTATATATTTTTTGCGTATTTTTTTTTTCATTTTTTTTTTCATCGTTTCGTAAATCGTCCAAGTTATCGCTTAATATCCCTATGATTTTTCGCCCTTGTGACGCGCGTGGTAGTGTAGTTCCTTTTGTATAATTAATTATGCAGCAGCTACGCTCGTCGGTTTGGATCGCGAGCAGAAAAAACAACTACGACATTTAGACAATGAGAAATCGACGTCAACGGTTAACACCCTTGGCAGTGATCGTAGAATTGCATATTTGTAGTTTTCGTGTTGCATGTGTTTTCGTTTGTATCTGTATGTGGTGTTTCCGTGTGTGTGATGTTCTGCATGACTATAGCTCTCCTTTACTCTCTCGGCCCTTCCTCGCACGTTCCTCCTATCTTGCCACTCTGCTCCCCCCCCCTTTCTGCCTTTTCCTTTTGCTCTCCCTCTTTCCCTAGCGCGGAGTAACGTGCGACCGGTTTTGATTTACCGAAGGATGCAGTTTACCTTGATTTCTGAGCGTCTCCAGGCGAATCTTTCAACGTCAACCTGCTGGAGAGAGAAGCCTAAGTCGCCCAAGGCGAGTCGACTTCAGCGACGTCTATGCCGCCCTGCGCGCGAACTGCTCGCCGTTAGGGGAATCACCACGACAGCGTTTCGCTTGTCCTGCGTTCAATGGAGAAGTTTGCCCTTAAGCGGGCTGCTTCTAAACATCTACGAAACGGAACTGTGTCGATGACGACCTGCCGTCGACGGCTCGTGACGATTTTTCTGCGCCCCAATGTCAGGGGATCTCCCTTTTAGGGCGTCATTTCTCGCTGCCCTGCTCGCACGCAAGGCTGACCTTTCCTCGGTCTTCATCGCTAGAACTTGTTATTGCACAATTTTTGATTTGACGTAGAAGTGGGTGTACTCAAAAGACAACTCTTGGATTGAAGAATCTAGCTCTAGAATTTCTTCTACTTTAGATCTATTAAACTTCTTTTGAATTTTCAGCGGAGGAGATCGAGACCGTTGAAGTCCACAGTTTCACAGTGTCTTCTATCAGTCAAGCTTTACTAATCTTTGAACAATATCTCGTTTTTACTTTAGCAAATAAAAATATATGCTAAAATATTAGCATACAAAAGGAGCATTTGCTCCTGTTACATTAGAAGATTGCTAGGAGCTCGATTCTTCAAACCAAGGACTGAGTCGAGTCTCGAGGAAAGGTCAGCCTGTGCCCCAGGTAAGTGAGCGCAATTTCGCAAAGTATGAACAAACTCACAATGATTGCACCCCGTTTAACAGATTACATATCTAGACTGTGTTTGCCTAAAGCGAATCGAAAGGAGGTCTCGAGTACGAGTAGACGATTTTACAAGCTGTCCTTGCGCGCAGTACGCTTAAACATTACACTTTAAGAATTACAGAGTCCAAACGAACGTGTTTTCATTGACGGTCGCCGACCCGTGGAGTTTTAACGAGGTGTACTGCCATGGATCGACGATACGCAGCTACTTTAGAAGTGTATATAATAGGCAATGTCGTCACAATGTGTTGTGTCTTTAAGAAACTCTGTCCCGCTCCTTCCACATTCATCTTTCATTCTCTCTCTCCCTTTCTCTCTGCTCCTTTCGCAAAAAACGACGATGTCTGAAAGCACTCAGTATGGTAGATGTGTCTGGTACAACAATGCAGAGTACAGGTGCGTGCAAGTGTTTCTGTGTGTTGTCTTTGTGTAGGCCCCCTCCGTCTCAATGCACTGCTGACAAGCCAGAAATTCTCCACTTTGTATTGAGACGCTTAACTCATGGCTCACTGTCCAATTCTACTTTCAGTTCTTTTTTTCTTCATTACCAGGTCTCTCGGATCTGCCAGTAACAAAGCAAATAATCAGAATTTCTTAACAAATTAGTTCTCAAGCCTTAAACTATTTCATCGTAGACAGTATTGTTTTGCAGCTTTGCTAGTATTTATATTCAGGAGTTCTTTATCAAGCTTCCAAGTGTTGAAAAATTCAAAGATAAAAGTTTCAGATCATTAACTTCAGCTATATTTGCTTCCAAAGGACTTGTTTGACTCGTTGGTTTCGACAATTGCATTGACAATGAAGTTCTGGCTATGTTCAGGTATATTCTCTCAATAAAAAGAAAGACAATCGCGATCGCGATTCCACGTTGCTTCCAGCAACGTTTTGAGACGGTGTCCGAGTTCCTAAGTGTATCTCTTCGCTGAGTTTGGGGGAACAAGTCGCGTTAAAAGCGACGCGCGTATTGATGGGCGATGGCGGTGATGGTTCGCGTCACATTCTTTCCTTTTTCGTGTGTTTTCTTTCTGGGTTTTATTTTCTTTCGCTGTAGCTCACTGTGTCTCTTGCAATCTCCTGTTCCGACTATGTTCTCGCGTACACTCTGCGGTGTGGCAGTGTCCGCCTTGCGGCATTTTTACTTAGTGTACAGTTCTTCTATCTTTTTTTCTTGTTGTCTGTTTGGGACATATAGTGTTTTCCCAGTTCAAGCCACATCGTTCCAAGGCGCGGAAGGTGTTCTAAAATGATTGTTCCTCTGATGCGAGAGGCACCGCGCGTTGGCTACTTTTCGCGCGTCGAACGTTGAAAGGGAAGTTCTTCCTGTTCCTCGGAGCGACATGACCGATGTAAACGCCCTTAAACAAGTACAGTAACGTGTGCATGGCTTAATATCGTTTGCTTTTGCGTCGACTTAACGTGTGACAGATATAACTTTACAATAGTAAAACACGATACGCGTATATACGATGTTTCTAGTCGTTCTAAGCGAAGTACTAGTAGTCCTCTTCACCGTTCTATGTATGGAACTGTCGTTTTCATCTGACTGCCCGTTTTTCCTTCACCTCGTCATTCCTCGTTATAGTTGCACCGTCATATGTACTCAACGTTTCTCTTCGTCAATGGAAAAAATAAATTGCCTGTGTGCAGGTTTATACATCCTTCGTTCTGATCTCTCGCTCGCCTATATATACGTTACACGAATTACGTTACTTTTTTTTCGTTTAACTTGCGTTTTGGTACTTACTACGGAATACAACTGCGTACAATCAGTTAATAGCATAGAGTTACAGTGTTACAACATCGAGAATCTTAGTGTACATGTATCTGTAGCGACGCGTGTGTACAGTGTTTCCACATGTGTGCCTCCTTCATCGCAAGCTCGGGCTATGAATTTCCAACCCGTTTGAGAATCATCCAATTCTGCGAGTCTGTATGTATCTGTAAATGTGTGCGCGCGCGTGTGTAAAGTGTTTATGTGTGTATCTGTTGCTCTCTGATCGATGTACGAGTTCTCACGTCAAATAGAGGCCAACTGAAAATTATTCACAGAAGCTGTCGCCTCTGCTACCCTTAATTTTCAGCCTCCTCCTTCCGTTTGTTTTCGACGATCGAGGGTTTTCATGCTAGCATATTATGTCGCAGGGTCTGGCGAGCCTCAGAATCCAAAATCGTCAATGGTACTCTTCTAACCAGTTCCTTCCTAGTTCAACTAAACGGTGGCTTCCTATATTTCATCCTCCCACGTTCCTTCCCCTATATATTGCGCGACCCTGTTCCGTGTTTCTCCCTAGAAAGATCTTTGTTCCTCACCGCACATCCAGTTCCTGTCAGTTTCTCGCGAAATCTACACCTTTTTCCTTCAGATTTTCCATTCACTCTTTCTCCTCCCTTCGTTCATGCTTTTGTCTCACCGCCTAAATAATTAACTCCACGTTTGCTCACACTCTCCCTCTCTTTCGCTCTCTTTGCACAGATTTACAATATTTTACTTGATTTTGTTGATTTTTTTTTTATTAAAAAATTAAAACGGACGGTTAAATTCCATGGTTTCGTTTGTCGGTGAGCCGATGTCCGCTGCTGAAGGCACAAGGCTTTGCACTTGAACTCGGTCACCTAGCCTAGCTTCACTGACTTACTACGACCTACTACCAACTAGCCTCGCTTACTTACTTTACTTACTTCCTACATTTTCTACTACGTTATCCATCCCCTCTCGATTCTCTTTCTCTCCCTCATGCCTCGCTCCTCAGTTGATGTTCGCGAAAAAGAAAATCCGGACGCGCGCAAATGCCAAGCCTCGTTTTCGACCTTTCCCCGTTGCGGAAAACTATTCCTTTCTCTCGCTTCGTCTCGCTCTCAGCATCATCTCGAAACAAACGCAAACCTTTCCCTCGGAAACCTCTCTCTCACCGTCACACTTTCTCCCTCTTTCTCACCCCCCTTTCTCTCACCCTCCCCGTCTCCCCTTCTCGTATAAACAATGTACATGCTAGCAATATATTATTATGCTATGTGTGTGATATAGACTCTATGGTATCATTATGTATAATCGTATCATCATTTGTTATTCTTTTTGTTTGTTACGTCGCACTCGATTCGTGGGCGACCCAAGTCGCTGCTCAACAGCTGGCCTGGGACCTTCTTTCTAACCCCTTTTCTCCCTCTCTCGTTCTCTCCGGTACATGCTACCAGTGCGAATAATTTTGTATCATCTTTCGTCTCTCCTCACCCGCAATTACACGCATACCATACACACGCATTCTCTCTCACTCTCGCTCTCTCTTTCTCTCTATGTCGTAGCTCTTAGATTAGATTCGTACTGGTTAGATCTTCTTCGTACAACGCGTCTGCCTTAATCGTACCTTACACATTATACATTAGACATTTACATATCGATTCCGGGGGTAGCCAGGTAGAGGATATAGTAATAACATAACTGTAGGTAGCTCCTTATTACAGTCTCTGTACTGTCTCTACGTATCACAGCCTGGGTGCCTCGCCACTGCCTTTTCCCTCTTTTTCATCCTTATCCCTCGAGCTCGATTCCCCGCGTCTGGCTCGAACGCGTCGCCTGACCTTGCACCCTCGCGATGCCCTGTCGAGGGCCACGCAGAGCCTCGAAGAAAGAGAGAAGCGGCGCAGAACGAGCTGTGCCGCTTCTAGGACGCGTGGTCGATTCGCGACGCTGAGGCAGTGGCATGGTGGTGCACTAGTACAAGACTCGCGCACACGCCGTTTTTCGCGCGTCCACGGTCCTCCAAGTTCTCTATGCTGCGCTCCAGCGTCGTCGCTCTTCCGACGTCGTGCGGACTGATAAAACACTGTTAGCCAATCGGCGCGGGCGCCGATGACCGACCACGGGGAAACTAGGGTGTCACGTCCCAGATCTCGGCGAGGAAAACTGGCAGCTTTTTGTTCTTGAACTTCAGACTGAAGCACATCTCGCTGTTCTGGTTACCGAGGGTCCTCAGCTCCGTCAGCACGGACAACAGCTTCGCGAATATCGTCGCAGATTTCGGCTTGCGTCGGTTGTCCACGTACGCCTTCAGCGCCTCCAAGTAGATCTCCTGGATCTTCTCCACTTTCCAGCCTTCCAGCAGGTTTGGTCTCTCTGAAGACAAATCAAGAATTTATTTATTAGATATTACGTTTATTAGAAACTACTACGCGTTGAAGACTCTAAGTCTGTTGGGAGCTACTGCGGATTGAAGACTCTAATTGTAAGTTTATTGCAAGCTACTTCGTCTTGAAGACTAAGGTTATTGGAAAGTGCTACGTGTTGAAGACTCTACTGTGGGTTGCTGGTAAAGCTGGCTAGCAGAAACAATGAACATTAAAATGGTTTTCCAAATATTCTCCTTTGGTACACCACCTTCCCTCACACTATAATTATTAGAATTTTCTTTTGTTTCATGAATTTGTCATTAATATGCAGGCTTGGCGATACAAAGAGGTCCACATAGAGCCTTTTCGGTACTTTTTTGCCCCTAGTATTATTCTGCTAGTCAACTTCCCAACAACGCAACTAGACTATTACAGAGTACCTCGAAGAAAAATCTTGTTGGTTCTTGTTAGGTCCTACTTACCTGAGAATATGACAATGGCCGTCAACAGCGCGTACTCTGCGTTGTTCACCTTCATGGCGTACATCTGCCGACAGAAGTGCAACAGGTCCTCGATCGTCTCGCCCATACCCGCCACGTTATAGCTGTCTCGCGTGTATGGCTGGTTATTAGCGAATATTATGCTGTCCGTTTGCACGTCGTATTTCCTCGCCATTCGGAGCATCATCACCTCGCTGGAACAGGCTTTCAGCAGGGCGATCTGATCTTCGCGTAGCAGCTCGTCGAAGCCGGGTAACCTCTTCGAGAACTCGACGATCAATTGCACCGTCAGGATCGTGATCTCGGTGATGTGCCTGAATTTGTAATCACTGATATCCTCTCCTTCCGACGGCTGATTCTGGAAATTGAGATCATTATTTGCAAAATACTTCCAATATTTGCTATGAAAAATATTCATGAATGAACTAGAAAACAGCGAATTTCCTATTTACCATTATTAATTTCTTTTTACTATAAAAATATTATTTTATAATACCAATTTCTCATAAACTGAGGATTAAAAGTGATATAAGAAAAGCTTCTTTGGAAGAATAAAATGTCGATCTTTGTCTACTGTATAAAAGTCCACTCTAGGCCAATCTTGCATTCTAAGGAATTAAGTTCGAAAGCTCGCAGAGAGTCTCTGTACGTGCACTTACTGTGATCCTCTTGAGATCCTCTTCACTGGGTTGCTCGTATTCGTTTTGAAAATACACGAGCCTGTGTATCAGCTCCTCCTGCTCGGGGCTGATCGGCTTCACGTAGCCGTAGGGGCTGACCGGCGTTAGAATGCCAGACGTGGACAAGGATTCGGCTTCCGCTGGCTCGATCTTTACGCCCATTTGGTCGCCGCGTATTCCACTGCCTGGTGAACCATTCATCGTTGTACTGTTCGGCTTATCCTTCTCCTGCAATGAAACACAAAACTTATAAGTAACTACCACTACTGGCACATACTATAAACAATTGAATCGGTGAGTTGAAGAACAGTGTAAATCCATAAACCACATTTTGAGATATCTGTTTTCAAATGTGTAGTTCTGAACATTTGACATACCTGAAACCTAGAGCCAAAGTGTATATTAAGTCTACTTGTTTTCGGTGTGGCTTAATACATTTGGGCTCTGAGGTACAGATACAGTTCTGAGATTACTTAAAACGGGCTAATTTTTGAATTGTACTATTCCTCAACTTATCGATTCAATTAGTGAATCACGCTATCTTTATTCTCGAATTTCTCTGTCCTTGTACAATCTACCTTCTCTTCCCCTCAAAATTTCATCAGGAAGTGAAGTCCCTGGTACTATCATAACGGTACCCACATCCTTATTTAAATAGTTACCTTCTGTGCCTTCTTCTCCTTGCGTTTCACAGCACACTGATACTCCGGTACAACGCATTCCGGCCTCATGCCCACGGTCAGACACTTCTTCAACCTGCACTCCTGACACTTGCGCCGCATGTACATGTCGATCTCGCAATTGTTCCCATATTTACACTGATAGACCGCATTCTTCGTGATGCTGCGTCGGAAGAAGCCTTTGCAGCCTTCGCACGTGAGGGCGTTGTAATGATAACCGGAGGCACGGTCACCGCAGACCAGGCACAGCTCCTCCTGCTGCCTCGGCGTCGGCCCTTTTTTCTTCCTAGCGTCGCAACCGTCGCCACCGCCGCCTCCGCCGCCTCCCCCGCCTCCTCCACCTCCTCCGCCGCTTCCATAGCCGTTCAGAGAGCTAGGCTGCGACAACTCGTCCCTACCTGTGAACAGATCAGTATTGGGTTAGACATGGTTTCTTGGAGCAGATGCTTGGGATAATCGAATCGCTCGGATGATAAAGTGATTAAATTTCAGAAAATAGGGACCGGGGAAAATTAAGTAGATTTAATGTATTTTAGAAAATCAAGTGGAAGTAAACAAAGTAGTAGTATAATATAGTGAATTCTTGAGCGAGGATTTAAGTTTCGTCAGAATGACAAATTTGTATTTGGGAGGTATTGAGTAATGAGAAAATGCTTCAAATTGGCGTGAAATGTGTCTGACCTAGGACTTATTCTACTGCCGATGTATACTAGCTAGGTCAGACATTTCACATGAATTTTTGTTGTGTTTTCTCTGCACTTGATAACTCTGAAACGAAACCGCAGACGCATTTTTGTTATATTTTAGCGTGTAGAACCGCCTCTTAACCATTTGCACAAGGAGATCCAGATTTTTCATACATTTTGTCCCCTGAGAAGAAACAACCAAGTGCAGAAGATTAAAATTTCTAACACCTGTTGTCAAAGACTGTATAATTATGCAGGTAAATTCCTTTGTTTTTGCAAAGCTAACCATTAATCACATGCTTGGCGAAGGAAGACAAAAATTGTACATAACGTGAATTTGATAATAGTGAATGATGATAAATTTGGGAGTAACTTCTCAGTCACATATACTGTACTTTTTCGATTATTCCGCATCCGACATACTTTCAACACTTTCCATGTTTCAAATTTCTTTTTCTTTATACCATATAAACTGAATTACAAAGTAGACTGTACAATTTCATTCATTTCACGACAAATACAAGAAACAATGTTAGTGAAAATGCGGATAAAGAATGTGCATAAAATTTGGACTAAGAAACTGCCAAATGGTAAAATCATATTTCTACACAATGGCCAGTCAATTACTATCATTATTTTCTACCATTTTGTTCCGACTATTTTATATATCTCCCGCCTGCTACTCTATCTTCCGAACTCGAAGCAAGTAACATGTGAAATCTAAAGTACATCATTGAATGCGTCTCTAAGCATTCAACATGCCACCGAAAACACTCGGAAACCTTAAGTACAAGAATCCCTGCTGTCTTTACGGCGTCACTATATCTCGAAGAGGTACTGTGCTCTTCCTCCTCTCGCTGGACTTCTGCCCCCCCGTCACCCCAGCGTGCACCCCCCCGAGGCCCAGCATTGCTAACAGACTGCCTATCATCGAGACCGAACGCTGAAGAAGCTCATTTCACGTGGGCACACGAGCGTTACCAAGGAGAACATAGTATCCCAAAGCGATGTAGCTCATCCTCGGCGAGTTCCTCGCGAGGCTTCCGGCGATTACGCCACGGCGCGTACGCGCGTGTAACACCCGTGCCTCTCCCAGCCGCGAGGAAGAGCTGGTTCCAGTAACCTACGTGGCGACATCGCCTCTATTACCCCCTTTTATCTGCTGGAAACTCGTCGAATGGAACGCCGGCGTAGAAGTCACGGTCGGTGAAAGTGCGCTACACGCGCCCTCCTTCAGCGGAGCGGAATCGAAGATACGATGGATCGAACCACTCACTCGACTTTGCTCAGAAATTATTCTCGACTGTCGGGACGAAACGGTCCTTGCGTAACAGGGATTTCGATCGACGCTGCTCAGAGCTGTGGATTTTAATGCGGCTAAATATGCTTGGTTAGCTTGTCTGAAGCTGTCGAGCCGTGCTGGCTAACTTGCCTGGAGTTTAACAACGGAGTAGCGGTGGGACGGACGAAGTTCGAGGTGGATGGCTTCTGTGATCGATTTAACGTAACGTTTTCTGGGTGGAAGTTCGCTGGTGGACGTAGATAGTAGATTCGAAGTTTAGGGTTTTCAGGGTGATCTGGTGGCACTTTTGGACTCTACTGAGGGAACTCGACTACTGCTTAACACTTGTCGTACCGAGGTGGAAGCACCTTTGTTGAGCCCCTGGTGGTTTAAAGATAGGTTTTGAGACATTAAAAACCAAAAATAGGAAGGGATATATCGAAAGCTTTTGAAAACTTATAAATTTTAAGTCTTTGAATGCTGGAGTATTTTGAAGTTCGAAATGGGATAACTTGGGGAATTTGATATCTGTATTTTAAATATTTGAAGGCTTAGTAGATCTGTACATTTAACAGTCCAAAATTTGAAAATTTATATTTTAAATATTCCAAACAATCTAAAAGTTTAAAATCGCTCGTATTGAAGAAATAGTAGTTTAATTGAAGAAATATAATATTTCAGAAATACAAGATAGTGCTAGTAGCTTTTTGCAACACTTATGCAGTGAATCTTGCAGTATATTCTTCTTTAGCTTTAATTATTTGAGATAACAGAAGTCTTCAAGGTAAGAATTCAGTGCTCTATCTTGCACAATGCATAGTTTCAAGATATATTCTTCATATTCAATTATTAACAGGACACTGAGTTATCTATTATTGTCTAATTTTGGAGTAATTTCATACCCTGTAAATTGAAATAAAAATTCTAATGAACTCCACGTCGAAGACCTTAATGACAGGCTTCCTACGACTTTAAATACCTTGAGTCTTGGGCATTTCAGATAAATCAATAATTTCTGTGCTGTGAAATATCTTAAGTGTCCTCGAAGCTTTCAATTGGTGAGATTATCAGCCATTAAATGTTCTAATAACTTTGTACACAAAATTGCACAAATTATGTAGCTCATTTACTGCAACAGTGACATAATTAAAAAATCATAATTTTGTAGAAAACGAGCAATATTATTATTCAGTGCAAAATTCGCTCTTTTTCATACACGTAGCTCAAAGTTATGAAATTTGGATTTGCGTTCTTATTGCAAAAAATGAGGGATATAGGATCACATATTTGTACGTGTAGACCAACATGATAAAATTTGGATTCGCGTTTTTGTTGCAAAAAATGAGGGGTATGCATATTTGTTGCGATGGAAACATTGATTTGCTTACATCACGAAAGGGGACGATACTTTCTTGCCGATTCCGCGAAGAGGCGCGCTCGAGGACGGGTTCCTCACGTCACCCGGAAGTACTGATCGCCGTGAAAACATCCGCCTGAAACACTGAGACACTGACCGGGCTAGGTGGTCACTCGGTTATTACCCCTTCTTCGTCGTCCAGTCGATGCAACTTGTGATCGTTTTGCCTGCGATAGCTCAATTTCTCGCCTTTCCTCTTCTTTTTTACTTTCCATAGCAAATCTGAAGCGTCTCTATGTTTTACTTTCCTGTTTTCAATTTTTTATTCCTCATTTGAATAACAGCTTCTTTAGACAGCAATTTGAGAGTTCTCAGCTTTTTTTCAATTTGACTTCTTTAGTTGTCACATGTGGGAACCTTCTTTGCAACTAATTGAAACTGATTGATTTTGTTATATAGATAGATGGTTTCACACTGCAGTGGATGATTATGAAACAGAATCCTCATGGTAATCTGAAGAATAGTCGAAGTCAGAATTAATGAAAAATTGCCACAGAATTGAGCACTCGAGGAGTAGTGAATCAGTCATCGAGACAGGCGCTATTAGTCAAGGATTTTCGCCTGCGAAATTTCATCTCTCCATTAGCATGTCTTTATCTAATATTTTAGATTCGACTAATGGAACCTTCCACGTTAACGAATCGCTAGACAATGAATCATTCCAGCAACAAGGAGTCGACCATTAATCAAGCATCAGTATTCATTTTTACAGCTTTTTCATCATACTTTCACGAGTGCCTTCAAAGAAGCACTTGACCCACAATCTGGTTCCTAAAACTTTGCTTCCATATTCGAGCAGCAGTGTGGAGATTTGTGAAAAATAATTCGTAGAAGCAGATGTTGAGCAGGGATCTGTATAAAAGAGACTGAAGCCTAATAAATCAGTGGGTGTGATTTGAAACCGACGGTATAACAAATTTGTGTATATACTGGTAAGTAGCACATTATGAAGGGTCATAATAGGGATGTGGAGTTGAGTCAGATGATATCCTCGTTTGTGGATTCTGAAGAAATATCAAATAAAAGTAAATTACAATACTGGACGAAATAATAGGACACTAAGTACCTACATGTTTGTAGATTTCATACATTCGAAAAAAAAATGCACATTTTGATCACCTTGTATATTGGATATTTTTCTCAGAGTGAGCGCACTGATCTTGTACAAAATAGTACATAAAAGGCTTTACTTTGTTGTTTTATTTATACGCTTTTTCTGTCAGTAATACTTCAGTGTAAATTAACTGAAATTCGACTTTCCACTTCTGTTTTCAATTTTAGGCTCACATGGACATCGTTTTAGAAACCTATGCCTGCTGATCATCAAAAATATCTACATACATCATGTATTAACTATTACAAGGTCTATAGTAGGTAGAGTTTTCTTTATAGGACCTACAACACTGCCCAACTACAGAGGAAGGCAGTAACAACAGAAAAATGTAAAATTGAGTATTTTGCATCTTTGGATAACTCTGAACATTTTATGTCTTGGTTTAGTGCAAAATAGTAGTAAAACATTTTTAGTAGCCATTGCTTTTCTCCACAATTGAGCAGATTAGGAGAAGCTTACTTCACCATAGAACCAATACCAAGGAAACTTCTTTCCATAGAGTCTATAGTCTGTACTAGTAGTGGACATTTCCCCTCGGGGCCTTACTAGTGGGACTTTTCCACTTGAAGCCTACACTAGTAAAATCTGTCCTCTTAGAGCCTGCAGTAAGAGGATCTTTCTCCATACAGATTTACATTCTGAATACCTTAATTTCTCCCTATGGGTCTACATGAGGGGTTACCTTCTTTCTACTCATACTACGACTTATGGTACCAATGAAACCTTTTTCTCTTTACGACCTATACTAATAAGGTCTTTCCCCGCTGGGTCTATATTAGAAGAACCTACATATAGGTCCCCTACCTCTTCCACAGGGCCTACATTAGAAACACCTTTTCCTATAGAACCTACATTAGAAGTGCCTTTTCCTATAGGGCTTATACTAAGACGACGTTTCCTCATAGGATCCACAGTAGGGGTACTTCCTTTTCTCATACAGCCTATAAATACTACTAATAAAACTTCTCTCTTTACGACCTATACTACTGAGTCCTTTCCCATAGGAATTTTCCACACAGGGCCTATTATACCAGAGCACTTCCTCATATGATCTCCTATCGTATAACAGAGCTTTCTTCGACAGAATTCTCCCCATAGGTCCCCCATGTACCCAGGCAGCACCCAAAAGGGGCACCCAGTAGAAACCCCATCAATTCTTCCGATTTCCGTCAGAATCCAGAGTGTGCAAGTGTTCCACGACTCCACTGGCCGTTTTCTACGCTCGGCGCGCGGCAAGGTTTCCGTGCTAGTTAGTAGCTCTCTCACGGCGGAGCAGTGAGCGGCCTTGACTCTGGTGGATGCCTGTGTAGCCCATACAGGTACCCAACACGCCTTCTCCTCTGCACACGCGTCCGTCTCCTTTCCTCCTCCTGCCAAGGCAGACAGCGAGTCTTCGCCTCTCTCTTCTGTCCCTCGGTCTCCTCCTGCCGTCTCCTTTCGCCTCGGTTGCCTCCTCCTTGCTCGCGTGCACGCGTCTCCTGCCGTTCCTCGCTGCGCGGAGAGGAAAGCTAAAACGGGCCAGTGAGCACTGCTGCTGCTCGCTTCCTCCCGACGCGAGAGACGCGGGGAGGGCGGGAGGACGACGCGACGTGTCCTGGGATAGAGTCCGTCGATGGTTGCGGCTCCGGCCGCCAGGATGCCGAGGCTCGCTCGTTTTTTTTCACCGTTCGTGCTGTTCGATCGCCCGCTCTCGGTGCACGGCTGATTTTCAGGGATCGTGGATGGCGCGGACGGCTAGGGGAATGGGACTGCGAGCGTCAGACACTGGGACGATGAAGCAGGGAATGTTTCATGCTGTGGTATGAGTTCATTGAGACGCTGGGGATTATGAAATTGATTAGTTATGGCGAAGGGTACTTTTTATGACGATTCTAATTACTGAAGCTGGGATTTCGCGTATTTTGTCTAAGAAACATGACAGAGCGCCAGAGTCTCTGATGTGAGTTTATTAGGATCCTCATGAATTGTGATTCTGGCTAATTATAGAGAAGGATATTTTTGAAAATTATTCTAATTATTGAAGCTAGGATATATAATACAATATTCTGTCTATGAAACATGACAGAGGGCCAGAAAATATTTTACGCCCTGGTGTGAATTCATTAGGACGCTGGAAGATTATGAACATGACTAATTATAATAAGGGTATTTCTTCATTGGGATTCTAATTATTGAAGCTAGAATATCAGGCAATTTTTTGTGTGGATATTTTCCAAAATTATTCTAGTTACGGACGTTAGAAAATTACACGGTATTTGGTGAGGTGAGTTAGAAAATATTCTATGTTCTGACATGAGATCATTGGAATTGATTAAAAGTGAACTTGACCAAGCTTATTGGAAACACCATATTCTATTTACAAAAAATAATATTTCTGATGTATATATTGGTATTAAAACTGTAAATACGTGTTATGTGTTTGAAACTAAAAACAAAGGAATAAATTTTAATCGAATCGAATATCTTAATCGAATGCAAGAAAACAGTAGATGTGTCTAGTCAAGTACAGACTTCTTCACCAGAGTGCACTCCTAATCACATGAGCATAATGAAATAAGCTGACTCATACTCTAAGTAATGACCAGTTTGAATTCCAAATATATTGGAATATGGTCACTCGATGGCAAAATAATTGATTGCAATAAATCCTGTTTCAAAATTCGAGAGGGCAATACACAATACATTTTTTTCGCATCAAGTTCAGTTCTCGGGAAAATCGATCTCAAAAGTCAAGGGCACTTCAAAGTGGAGGAGCTGTGAGTGTTTCACTTTCGGTATTGATTTTCTCAAAAGTTTGGGACGCACAAAAATTATTTAAAACGCCTGGTCCATTTCTACAGCACTTTCTACATGTCTCCCTGAAAATTGTTCACATTACTATTTTTATTAGACATAATCTACGCTAAATTAGTCGATCCACATCGTGTACATAAATTCATCAAACATTATCCACACTATCAACCTACAGTTGAACAATTTTTCAGAAGATCAAATCTACATATATCTTCCATCTTTCTGACAGCTCCTACCGAGCGTCTACGAATTACTGAATTTAAATATCAATGACCCAATTTTGGAACTGACGAAATCGTGGGAGAAAAAATATCGAAGAAGTGAAGACACTGAAGATGGAACTCTCGCAGAGAAGTCCAGAACAATGAGAAACCGAGTCGAGTCAAGTCTCGATTTAACGGTCAAGGCTTGCACTGAGAACACAGCGGAAGATCGTGGTCGGAGTGACTGCGACGCTGGGACAAGATGGACGACTAGCGGCACATCGCTCTAACGCGACGATTATCATTCAAGTCTCTGCGCCCCTTCGAGCGAAATCTCTGTCGTAACTCGCGAAATATTCCGATCCGTGTCGCGTACCCGACTTCTCTTTCATTCTCCTCACATTTCGCGAAAACTGCGTTCCTTTTTGCTACACGAAATTGAAATTCTGCACGAGACGCCACGGGTTTCAAGAAGCCACGATCTAACCGACTGAGACGAATCTTACTTGCCTGATTGGGTGCCTTTCCTAATTCTGTGGGAGGATTTGGAGATTTGTTTGCATATCTATTTTATGAAAGACTTTTGTCTTTGCTTGTTTGGAAATTCTTAGAAAATTTGTTTAATGAATTGACTGGAAATTAGTATAACAGGTATAGATTTTTTATTAGAAATAATCAAGTGACTGCTAATAGGTATTTTGAAAGAAAAAATTATCTGAGAAATAAAAAAAGCTGTACACGTTTCTTTGTATTAACTCTGATTTTCTATGCTTTTCATATTTATAATTTTTAGCTTCCACTTTCTATAACTCTCGTATTTTTTATCTTGCCTTTTCTTAAATATCCCAGTACATGGTTATAAAATGTTTTATCGCTAGGAAATTTATTTCCATTTCTAAATTAATATTCTTCCTCTATGAAATCGTGGGTCCCAACTTCCACATCTCAAAACTTCAGTCAGTGTCCAGTAATTAAATTTTCATTCTCAGAAATGTTTCACACGATTCTAGTGGCTGCTCAAGTAATTCAGGCACAAGATAAAATAATGTGACTGGAAATTAACGCTGCCTGACTATTCTACAATTAACGTAGCAAAGAGACACGACCTTGCCCTACCCTGAAATGCGTCCCTTTAAACGGCGGCACCCAACTCACTGTTTCCAGGCTGCACGATATATAGACGCATACGTAACTAATGGATGTCATATCCGGTCATGGTATGCGATTTGATAAGATCTGTGAACAAAAGGAAAAGAAGGGAAACATGACGACGAACAACACGCGAATACCGTCGCTCGCAATCAGAAGATAAACATGGGTGCAGTTGCATGGAAAAAATCCACATTCTCTGCTCGCGTTATAATGGCCAGATCTGTCTTTTTTTTTATTTTTTTTTATTTATCTATGTATAGGACGAATCATAAATACTTGTCAATACTTCAGAAGGAGAATCTGCAGATTAAAATAAATGAAAAATGTTGTACGAGGATATGACTTATGCATCTCAGTTTTTGAGTTATGGGTGATTTAAGAAAAGGTTTCAAGCATCCCCTTGTATCTGAACAACGCTACTGTTGTTCCACACTTCGTGGAAAATACCAGATATTTTTTCAGTAATATCAAATCCATTTTGTATTCTCTCTCACAGATCCTCTACATTGTTTATTTGCTTTGAATACACAATAGATTTTAAATGGACCGAAAAATAAAAATTTAACAGGTTCAGATGAAGAGATTGTCGTGGTTACATGGTAGGTCCACCTCGTCCTATCCATCAGTTTATGAACTTGTTTAGGAATTTTCTCACTGTAGGAAGGAAATGAGGTAAAGAACCATATTTTTTTTAATTATTCATAACTCGTAAATTAAGGTACTTAAGATATGTATTCATGTGAAGCTTTTTTAATTTATTTTAATTTATTCCAGTAAGTAGATTCACCCTCTGAAGAGACATGTATTTAAGAATTACCTAGTATGTACTTCTGTAATAATGAATGGAGAGAATTTCGGGTAACAATTTTAAAACAAGTTTCGATATTAATTTTAGAAAGACTCGATGGACAATTTTCCTATAGCAACTATGGTTTAAATATTTTAGATTCACTGGTGGTAGAAATTGAAGCTAGGTTCCTATATTTCCATGACGATATAAATAGTTTACAATTTTCCCAGTGAAATTTTTTCCCGATTTTATGTGACAATTTGACAGATGAGTCCTCATCAGATTTCTCAACGTGAAACTTTGTTTTCCAAAAAATCGACTCCAAAGTGGTCACGTGTCCACTCAACGCCACTTGTTTCGCGTGTTTATCAAGCTCGGTTTCCCCGAAAAGGAACATCGTAAAAAAAGCATCGTCCCATGCATTTTGTTCAATTTTTCACAGAGACTCAAACCCTCTCAACTTCACCGCGATCCATCTCTCATCCGAGCGTCATTCTAAAGACACACATGTATCAGAAATTTAATCTAAAATCTTTCAAGCACTTTCACTCTCCACTTTCCACGCAAAAATGATATATTATACTATATTCAATAGACGAATAAATTAAACTGAACAGCAAAGTGCAGAAAAACGAGCCGCTCGTGGCAAGTCTTTTTTAAGACAGAAAATTAACGCGTATAAAGGGACAAGAGACGAACGAATCGGAGGCAAAGGAGGGCCGAAAATGCGCACAGGAAATCCGTGAATCACCGACGACGAATTTATTTTTGTTGAAACGATCCTACGCAACGTGGTCGACTTCGAAGGCCTCGAAGAACTCATTTCGTATTCTTCGTGGGCCGCTCGCGACTCGAAAACTCCGTCGTCGAGGCTTTAATCCACCTCTCGTCTTCCTAGATTTTGTCGAAAATACCTGTCCAAAAAGCCCCGACCGACTCCGCGGCTTCCGCTTGCGAAACTTCGCTTATTTTCTGCTCACGCCGCGACATGGTTGCGCGCGGTTTCGCCCTTGATACGAATCTCAAAAGGCAAACCAGAGGCTGATTGTGAACACTACTGCTATAGAATTCATTTGAATGAAATACCTAGGATCGTTGAAGGACAAAGTGAACCATTTTATGGTAAAGTTGCCAGTGATGTGGGTCCTCGCTGATTTCGATGATTTTTAAGTATATTATAAATCTCATCACCTTGAACAACTTTTTCCTTTGACGAAATTGGCGTCGACCTTAGTTTTCGAGATATTTACAAAAAACTTGTTAGGCCTGAGTAGGTACATAGTACTAAAAGCAACCTGTTCTGTTAATATTCTGTAATTATAACTGGGTTAAATTTGATTTAGGTCTAGATTAGATCTGGGTAGGTACATGGTACTAAAAGCAGCGTGTTCTGTTAATGTCTTGTAATTAGGTGTGAGTTGGGCTAGTTTTTCTTTCCAGCGAGTGCAACACTACACAAGCCACCCGTTATATGCGGTTGTTGCAGATCGCCACTGTGGAGTGTTTATGCATAAAAGTCTTTTTGCCAATATCTGAGAAACTAAGGTCGACCGCTAATTTTGTCAAAGGAAAAAGTTACTCAAAACGTCAGGATTTATAATGTATTTAAAAATCATCGAAATGGATAAAGAACCACATCATCGGCAAATTTATTTTTTATTAATATTTCAGAATATCGTAAGATTTATTTCCTGGAATTCTGGAATTATTTAAAACAAGATTCTGTCCTCGGATAAACTAATAATTTTTTGTTAATCGTTAGTCGTGCCAGCTTACCCCGTCGACACACGAAATTTCGATTAATCGAAATTACTCAAACATTGTATACCTAAATAAATAAATCTGTGGATTATTTAAATCGCTCCGAATAAAAACTCATCCAAAATGAACGAATGAATTTTTTACTCGAGTATTTCATGCGAATAAAATTTATTCGCTATCTTAAATAATTCACATTACGCGATTGTACATTTACTCATTTGTAACTGGAAAACATTTTATTCATTATAAAAATTGTGTGTACCAATCTTCGATAATCTGATACGATATAGTTTTTATTTTCGTTGATGTGAATAAATAACACAGGAGATAAATTAACCCTTTGCACTCGGTTGTCCCCTCTAAAGGGACAAAATGAATGGAAAATCAGAACCTTAGAGTGCATAGGATTAAAACTCTCTGATCGACTTAGACTTAGAGTATTAACCCTTATTTTTTAAAACCACTTAAGATCGAGTTTCTCAAAAAATGAGGTCAAACACTAAGAAATATTTATTGTTTCTAGCTTCCATTTCAATAGTCTATCAATTGCTCTAAATCACTTATGGGCAACCCCCGTTATTTCAGCGAATTATGTCTGATTCACGTTGGTGGAAAACATGAAGTAGCAACTTGTTTTAATTCATTTAACGTTAATTTGTTTCATTTAATAATTCGGTCTGTCCCTTGAGTGAGAGACAAAATCATAACTTGACTTCTGAACTAAGAAAAGTTGTCCACACCTGCTCTAAATTTTACTCAGAAAAGTTCAATTTATATTAACCGAATAAAATCGATTTCGAATTTGAGTCCATACAGCCGATTGGAGCATTTAGAAGGTAGTCGGTCGAAAACCGCTAGGATAATTTTCCCAGGAACGCTCGTCGACTTAAACGCGCGATGGAAGTTAATGGAACAGGATGATCTTCAGCGTTACCATCCCAAGGAGCAACCGCTGATCCAGCTGAGCGTGACATTGGCCAGCAATACCGGATAGGATTTATCCTTGAACCGGAGTGGCAACTGTGCCTGCAGGTCTACCGAGCGAAGGGGAAGAATCGTTCGCAGGTTTCAAGAGGAAAACGGTGATTATCGAGAGGTTGTTTAAATTTTAAATCGACTAGGTACTATGTACTTTAAACAAAATGGGCTGAGATTCTGGAGAACGTTCAAGAACGCGTACTTTTTGTCTGTGTTCTAAATTATGAGAGTCTATGAGGCGTGGAATTAAGTTGTATAAGAGCAATAGAGAGGGATGATGGTGTACGAAAAGTGTATGATAACTGATGGGTTTAGTAGTAATGTGTGTTTGTTCTTCGCGAAAGGCTTAAGAATTGAATGGAAATCATTTTTAATGTAATAAATGGAGCTTAAAATAGTATACAAGGCGTCCCAGGTTTAAAGTGCCAAACTTTGTCAGTACATTCTATGGGACTAGATAAGAAAATATATATATATGAACATAGGGTGTTTAACGCTTTATTAAAAATTTATAAACAAAAATACGAAATACCAAGGAACAGTTAAGAATAGTAATATTGCAGTTTCAGGACCAATGCACATGAATGAAATTTTTTACGCATGATCTCGTTGCAATCATATGTCTATCTTCGTTGTTTGTAATTGGGAAAACAAAGAAATGAATATTAATTATTATAACTAATTATTTAATAATAACTGTTCCTACTGGAACGAATACTTATCTAAATTTGTAGATGCAACTAATGTTTCATTTCAAAATGGCGTACGTTACTGTTCCCTTTGAATTTCTATTTCTGTATATAATTTCTTAATAAAGCGTTAAAAAGCCTATATTATTCATATAACATTTCTTCTCATCTATACCACGTAGGATGTACTGACAAAGTTTGACACTTTAAACCTGGGACACCCTGTATAATAAAGAATTTTCTAGGTTTTAAATAAGGTGAAATTTGTGGAATTCTGAAACTTCAGGAATTAACAGAAATTCGAATAAATTCAAATAAATTGAAAATTATACTAAGGTTAGAAAATCTGACTATTTGGAGATTTAAATATTTGAAAAATAGTTTGCCTATTTAACATACTTCCATGGATTGTATATATTTAGAGTGCGATTTCGTGGTTAATGTCGCGGCCTCATGCGAATTTCTTGATTTACTTCGATTTCCTAGCTCAAGTCGTGGATGGTCGGAACTCTGTTACGCGAAAGTCGCTAGGCGGACGTACCGGATACGGTACTTTTACCGGAGGGAATGCCACCTTCGTAGCAGCGCACAGAAAACTCGCGTGTCAGCGCTTCCCAACTTGTTGATTGTCTAATTTTTTTCTATTTAACATTGTGAGCAAAAGCGAGTCTAATTTCGATTTAAAAAAAAAAGTGAAATAAAAAAAGCAACAAATTATATGATGTAAAATCGTACACCTTGGAAAATCACCAAGCCCCATATTCTTGCAACAAAGAATTAATATACAAATTGATCTATTCGAATACACGTTCACATGCTACATATTTCATCAATACTTTGTTAAAAAATGAGCAGAACGTGTATCGACAGATTGTCTTGAAGACACAATAGATACGAATATTCAATCGACGCGGAATGGTATGAAAAAGACGCTGCAAGTACATTCCCAATATAGAATCGCCGCTACTCTAATTATTCTGCGCTTTGATAGTCGGCCAACCTCAATTTATTTTCACCTTCAATTTGTTGCGAGCCGTTTCAGGCGGACCACTTCTGACTTCCTGCGACTACCGTTCTATTTGTTGCAGATCAGTAATTACAAAGTCTTAAAATGGAAGGGGATATAGCCAATCTCTAGGCACGTGTTATTAATAGTCGGTGTATCATATACTTTTCCAATGTAAATTATTTTTATGACATATCGATTGCTGTAGCCTAACAGTTGTTTTTGTACGCACGCGCTTCAGGCTACTTTCTCTGGGTAAAGGTAGTAAAGTGTTTAGTAATTAGATTGTCATTTATGATGGTTTTCGTTTAAGAATAAGTTAGGACTTTCATTGATTATTGTTAGAGTTAAAAGGAATTTTCAAAATTATTTGCATCCTATGGATTTAGTGATACCTTTAAAATATTATTTTATACATATGTATATAATGCACTCTTATAAAACTTAGAGTAGCAGACTCTTAATATTGTATCTGAGACATCTACTGTATTATAGTGTAATGGAAATAGTTTCCTATTATTTTGAGAAAATAAAGAGACAGAAATGGGACAGTGTATAAAATTTAAATTTGAATAAAAATGGACATTGGTTCATCTAACTCTCAAGTAAAAAATTTGTCGAAATCCCCTTCATTCAGGATTAGTTACTCACCATAAGAGTGCAATAGAATATTGATTAAAACTTGAAATATAATTTCATAATAATCTACTCAAGAGTAAAAAGATACTTTAGGTTACAATCTCATGTAGCAAGCCTATCAAACGAGGCTCTACTGCATTAAATCCCACACGAATAGTTTAAATAGTTAAAACAAAAGGAAATGAAATGAAGAATGGAACGAGTTTATCATTAAATTTCCTAAAATACGAATTTTTAAATACCCAGGATTATTTAAAACAAGTATTAAAAATTTGCGAAATGAACACAGACTACAAAATTTGACGAAGACTTCATAAAATAATAAACGATTTAACATCTACCCTGTTATTCCTACAAACAATTCATATTTCAGAGACTTTTCATTTCTACCTACTCCATTTAAAATGTAAAAGCCTCATAGTACTTCAATTAATTTTTAATCACTATGTTAATCACTCTCCCCAGATTACACTTGTGGTCAAAAATGGACTAAAAACCACTCACGTATTCTGGTTTCAACCGTCCAGTTTCAAAGCTTGAAGCTTCGTTCTGGAGTAAAAAGTTCGTAGAAGGTTCGGAGTGAATCTCTTCGAGGCAGCGAAAGGTAACGTTAGAGAAGCTGACTGTGTTCAGGTTGGGAAGCACTGTTCCACGGCTCTCTGATATCGTTTCCCGCGTACGTGGCTCGTTACCATTCCACGCACGGCTCACCAACGCGCGCACACACAAACACACACGTTCACACCACTTGACGACCCACTTCTCCTGTTTGGCCGGTCGTTTTGTTGCTCGACGCTTAATCCCCAGGTAGTTTTCCCGCGAGTCGAGGAAAAGTTGCGACGGATTTAGCGTCCTCCACACGATCGCTGACTCTATCAACAAGTCCCCTCAACTTGCAGTGTCTTCTAATTCCTGGTACTTTGGCGGTAAAGCCGATAGTTAAAATGAGGAGACACGTCTAACCCTAGGTAAAGAAACGTGTGGCAAGGATCGAATTCGATAGCAAAAGCGTCGTAGTGTTTTGTTGCAGCTGAAGATCGGGACTTTGTGAAAGCGTGAAACATGATTATGGGAAGATTCAGTATCGGGCTTGGAATTTTTGTGACGTACTTCGAGTCTGGGAGAACTTGCTGGCGAGGACAAGTTGGAGCTCGTATGAGAAGGGTGGAAAGCGTATTTTTTTTAGATATTCTAAGCGAGTACTTGGTATGTATTTTCAATTTCGTGAGTTGGCTCTGATAGCTTGAAGACGAAGAGGACTGACATTCAGAGAAAGGGAGTTCGGCATTTAGAGAGAAACTAATTGGCTTTTTTGGGCCTCTAGGAAATTAAAATTAAAACCTACAAAACTTGTTTATTCCTTCGACAGAAGCTGAAGAATGTAATTTAATTAAGATCACCTAATTTATTTTTATAACTAAAAGCAGAGACACTTGTCAATGTCAAACTTGGGCTCCAGAAAGTCCCAGAAATAGTACAGAGAGAATCTGGTCCAGTTTTTTTCTCGACAGAATTCGATAAAGCTAGATTTTATCTACAATAAAAAAAACATTCATCATTAACTTCTTCCCCGAACCCCAGAAAGTCCCAAGACTAGGACACTGAATCTGGCTCAACTTTTTTCCTGAACAAAATCTAATAAAACTCAATTAAAATTATGTAACTTCACCTCTTGCAAGAAACAAACATCCTTAATGTCGAATTCAAGGCCCAAAGAAGTCCCAAACTTGAAAGAGTATATCTGATCTTATCGATTCTCAATCTCAATCTTACATTAATCTACAGAAAGCCTCAAAATTGCAGAAATGTATGTGGCCCAATATTTGTTCCCAATAAGAAGCAAGGATCCAACTGAAATCGGTCCAACAAAAAGTCCTGAAACTCTAAAAGTGAATCTCGACTATATATTCTCGGGAGAAACACCATCTCATCGAGTTGAACGCATTCAACCGAATCAGGCCTTCGCGTGTACGTAACGAAAGAAGCCCCAGAAGCCTCGATTTACAACAAACTCGGGCACCTTATAAGGATCAACCCGATAGGCCAGATTATCCATTGCTAGACGTTCCTTCCACCACGATCGAGTCTTCTTTCTCGAGTGAGAGTGACCCACTGACCTCTTCCTGCCTTTCTCTCTCTCTTTCTCTGTCTTGGCCCTTTTCCCTCTCCTCTCCCCCACCCTGTCGATTCACCTCGAAACGCTTCGAGGAAACTACACGTGGAAAAACGGACCAGGTGACTCGGATACGAATCGTTTCAGGCACTTTCTGACGCAAAACGGGGGCTGTAACCTGAATTTTTATTCATGGGAACACTTTGTAGTAAGCCTGAACGTTCTTGTCCATTTTCTACTTTTGTGAAAATGATGGAATTAGTTCTATGCGTTTTGAAGTCTGTGTACCAATTTCGGGGTGATAACTTGTAAGAATATTTACGAACTTTATTCATTCGTTTTTTGTTATTTTTAGATGTGGAATATTAAGTAATTAAATGCTTATAGTGTTTCTCGAATTTGCTTATAAACAATAATTAAATTCACGTAGTCAAGTTCTAAGAATATTTTACTTTTCATATTGAAGTCGAGGAAACTGGGCAGAAGTTAAAAGTGAAAATTGTTCTTCACACTGAAAACAGTACTCTTCGTGATTAATTACTGTTCTAAATACATGTGAACGAATTTCTGAATCATTGTAAATTGTTGAATTATACAAATGGAGCGAAATCAAGGACAGTGTTTCATCGAGATGAAGAACAAAATGAAAAAAAATTGCTAATGTATATGTATTAGTTTATGAGAGCACAACAGCGCGCAATTAAATATTACATGCAAAAGAATTACGTATTCTTAAACTGGATAAAAAAAGAATTACTAATACAAATAGTTGGAGTTCAAATGCTAGAAATTTCGTAGTTATTTGATTCATTGTTTTCAAATGTCTCAATCGCTTCGTTCCTTCTTCTAAATTTATTTAAAGACATATTAAGAATAAAGCATAAATATAATTAAAGACAATTATCTAAAGATAATTTTTTACATATTTTTCACGTATGTAGTTAAAGAACGAATCAATTAGTAAGTTTTTCTTTACATTTAACAATAAGCAGTAACACCTTGGTGTTAAGAATTTCTAACCAGAGTTACTCAGAGAAGATTATTAAAAATTTTGGATTCCTATTCATAATCTGAAAAATTTCTGAGATGTATTTAGCGTGGTTGTCAAAGTGCTAATAACTCAATAATACTGTTGACTACTAGTATATGTACTTTGTAATGACTATGAACATAATTTGACAGCACAGTCCCACGCAAGAGTGTCTCAGTATTCGCCAAATTTTTCTTTTTCAGGAAGACCGTCTAGACGACCACATAACACATAACAGTAATAATACTGACAGTGGTTTCGATGATGTTAATTATACCGTAAATTGCGCCCTGGAGTACCATAATTACACGAGCTGGTAATGTCGCGTTGGCACTAAATTTGCGCCTCGCTTCCTCCACCGCAACGCGATGTAATTATGGAGCAACCTAAGAGAAATATTTAGATTTCATTTCCAAGACGTCTCCAGTATTCACTTTTCTCTTCAGACGCGCTGATAAGCTATCACGAGGTACCTTCAAACGCTAATATTAGGTATCATTGTGTGATAAGTATTGCTCCTAACAATTTTTACCATTTCTGTTCTCCTTATAATCCATTGGGTAAAGTTATACTTTATGCAAATTGGCTTACTCAGCATGGAGGGTGAAATTACATTTGACTTTGTAAGTGAATTCGACTTTCAAAATTTTGCTGACTACACACGATATAACTACACAGGTTCGCGAAAGTATTCGAACACTGAACTGAAACACTGTCAATCTTTGAACTACAGTACTTTCATGAAAAAGGTTGTACACTAACTTTCTCGTCATTTTAAAAATGATTCCAAGCTAAAAAAAGATGTATATCTAATATTTTTCAATGCACTACTCGTATACCACGTTTCATCAAAATCTTCTCAGGAATGTGACAGTATTCACCCTTTAGAATGACTCCAAGACATGCTTAGTGTACTTCTATATTCACGAAGTTACAGTAATTAAAAAATTGGCAATATTTCTCTATTTTTATAGCTCAGCACTTGCCAGTGTGGTAACTTATCTTTAGATGAGGAGTCCAACTAATTTTATAATTTTGTGTTTCACAACGAAGGACTTTAAAACAGAGTGGGTAGCGAGAAGCAGAATTGGGATCACAGTGCTGTTTCGCAGTTCGCAACCGTTACACGTAATTCGTTGCAAATCGTTACGAAAGTTTCTGAGAATCGTCCCTGTTCGTGCGACGAGGAATGCGACAGGAGGCAGACGTAACATTTCTGCACGCTTTACATGGCGTTGCAGTCTATTCTCATTTACTTTCGAAAGTGGCTCGTTCTGTTCGCGAGGCTACGATATTTCATGGAAACGTGGGCTTCCGAAGGTTTGTGTGTAGTGACTCGCGAATTTCTTCACGAAGGGATCACTTCCTTCCGTTTTCTAATAAATTATAGATTACTTTGTAGCTTCTGTTAACAATTTTTGAAATTTTGAATCAATTAAGTTTTCATTTTTTAGCACATTGTTTTCTTGCAGTCTTATATAATTTATTTTAGCAGCCCATACTGACAGTTGCTCGAAGCACGCGACACTTGTTGATTGCTTGACAGACTGTAAACTGTAAACTACTGAATCATATCATGAAACGAAGCTCAAGTAGGTCGTCGTTACTTTGTCTTTAGCATTTGTTTCTTTCTTCTGTTTACTGTGAAAGTCAGTGAAAACGGCCTTATTGAATAACAATATACTCTTTCCTGCATCGTGATTTTCATGGAGGTATTATTAGAGATCTACTATGTTGAGAAAATCTTAAATTATCTCCGAAAAATAAAATATAGCACACATGAATCAGTAACTACGAAAGTGGTCCAACATCATTCAATAGCGTTTACTGCTACATGTTACTTTCATTTTTTTAAACAAGGCAGGAAAGAATTCAAAAACAAAAATGGCCTGGGTCATAAATGATTCAAATGGCATACCCAGTGTTAAAGATCGTTTTTCGTCTAAAATTGACACTTTCAAGTCTCGTTCAAAAATGTAACCCTTATCAAACGCGTGTCACCTCCCACGTGACATTATTCAACTCAGGTCTGAGAATCTGATGTCCCATCAAAGTTAAATAAAAGCAGCATAAGGGTTAACTCTCGTACGACAAATGCAGGGTCACTTTCACCCTAAATACAGTACAAGATATCAAAAGTATAACAAATTTATTTGAATTATGCAAAAGATTTACTTTATGTACCAGGTGCACAGAAAACTAAAAAAAAGTGAAGTATGTAATATCTAATGTTTTTATATATAATTTCTCCCCAAAACTAATTTGCAATAGAAATTCTATTACAGGTTAAAATGACCCTGCAATCTTCTCCCGCGTCCATAGAAAACCATTCACCTTCCGAGGGTTAAAGAGTAACAACGTTCCCCCACAATACAAGGTCCCATCGCAGTGAAAGAGCAAGAGCTGAAGAATGCTCGAGGGAACGAGTTTCGAGTAGTTTCTTTTTGACGTGTCCGGCCAGTTCTACACGGATCCACGTCTAACGGTTCTCGCGGCCGAAACCGTGTGTCCTGGCACCAGAATATATTTACGAATCGCGTATCTAGCACGTTCGAGGGCCTCGTAACGTGGCCATATTATCATCCGGTCGGAATTCGATGACCCATATTTCGGCAGGGACGAAACGAGACCATCGCGTGTCTGGAAATCGACTATTGGCATCTCGGTTACGAACGAAGAGATGGGGGCACACGTGCCCTCGATTGCATTCACAATTAAACGAGGATTGGCCCCCTGGGGTCTGATGTTTGACTCTGTTACTGGGTTCAGGGTTCATAGTCTTACAAAAGGAGCTTTACGAAGTGTGCACAGAGATTTTTTATCAATTTTCTTTTAGATCTAGGGAAGAACGAATAGAACACTTTTACAAAATAGGAAGGGGCTCCTTTGACTCATTTTCGAGAAATTGATCATTGAGAGTGTGAAAGTTTTCATACGGGTGTATTGTACGGGGTCATCAGTTTATCTGGAAACCCTCTGAATGTTGGCAGTATTTATTCTAAATGCATTGTAAGTGCTGCAAACATCTATTACAGTGTTTCCATTTAAACTGATCACCCTTGTATAGTGTAAAGGTATCAACCACTTTTAGCACCGTTTCCAATAACTTAACATAGAAAATTAATATCTGAAATTAACTGGTATTTTGTCGCCAACAAATTTAAATAATTTAGATTTCCGAATTATTTTTTTTATTTAAAAAATGGGCCATCTTAATTTCCTTAAATAGATGCATATATTTTTGTGCACTATTTGTTGCACCTTGTTATTCCTTTATACAGAAATTTTCACGTTTTCAATAATTAATTTCTCGAAAACGAAGCAAAGATGTTTCTTCCTACTTTATGAATGTGTTTTGTTTGCTCTCCACTACATCTAAGAACTCAATGCACACTTTGTAAGGTTCCTATGTTGGACTATAATGGGCGAGTTGCCAGTAATAGAAGTAAGGGTCTACGTAAAATAAGTTACAGTTGACTTGAAAGCAGTGAAAAGGTAATTGTGATATGAAGTGACATTGTAATACTGGATAACTTTTATTTGACTTGAAGATAGAGAGAAACCATTTGAAATAATGTTTATGCTTGTTATTTTTATTGCTAATGTCATTGGAAAATGTACGTAGTAATAATTATTCTAAATGACTCGTGGAAAGGAAATGATTACAGTAGGGAATATTTAATTGCTTGATTTCTTCGAGCAGCAGAATGATTATGTAGGCGTAAAACTATCTATTGGCTTAAAACAGAGGAATTTTATTTCAAGATCTAAATACGCGAGTACCTATATACAGTAGAACCTCAATTAATCAAGCTTCAATTACTCCCAGTATCATTTATTCGGAATTAATATTACCTATTTGGTGGAATAATAATACAAAAGAACATCGATTGAGGCTTGAACTATGACTTATTAGCAATAATAGTCTACTGCATGTATAATAATAATAGCCCATAACAGTCTACCGCAAATAATAAAATTAGCTATGAAGCGGGTAATTCAGGTTTGACTTCAGTGCTAAATCGATTAATGTCTTTTACTCCAGGTAAGTATAAACCAAAATAATGCATTACGTAAAACAGAATTTAAACATGGTTATTTGAAACGTGACCAGGCTGATATTAAAATACGATCTTTCCTAGATCCACTTTTATGTGTAAAACAAGACCTAAAAGAATTAAAAAAAAAAAATATCATTAAAGTGTCTCAAAAAAAGCACTTCGATCTGAAACAATTTTCTCAAGAATCAAAATACATTTCACTTCAAAGACACTTACTCTCTGCAACTACACAAACTACATATGTGCCATCGCTAGTCATAACTCTAACAGCAAAACACTAAAGACCAAAGTGCTCACCCAATGAATCACGTATGTAACAATTTCCCAATTAAAAATCGATCGATCCAAGCACCGCGCAGAAGTCAACGAAACCTAGTGCCGCGAAATTCGAAGGCGTAGAACGTCAGAGCTAAAAACTAGAATCTCATTCAGCGAGCAAAAATCGCCGACCGAAATCGGAGAGGGGGGCTCATTAAGAAGGAACGTCGCGAGATAAGGCGTCTAGGTTCCCGGTGAGCCGTGAATCACGCGGGGAAAAAGCCGGAGGACCGTGACCCAGTTTCCGGGTCATCGGTACAGCGGCTGCTGCTGCTGCAGCTCTGAACGAAAACACAATGGTTCACCGCACCGTCGCCGACATATACGTGACGCATCGCGTTATTTAAAGCTGATGTACGTACCTGCATCCGACAGACGTCACGCGCGATGCAATAAACCCGAGACCGTAAGAAGACGAGAGAATAGCGTGTAGCGAGAGCGCGCGTGATTGTCCATCAACGTGGAATCAGTCCCCCCATGCGATGGGGAGTCCTGTGCACGTAGATATACGTGTCCCATACAAAGTAATCGCTCAGTGGAGTTTAATTAACCAGTTTTATGCGAAACTGAACAGTTTAAATCGACGTGTCGGCGATGCACCTTTCAAGGTAGATGCATGGTGCATTTATACGATGCTTAATACACAGGGTGTTCCTGAGTTATACGATCGAATTATAGATATGAGTTTAGGACTGTAAAAGAGAGAAATTTTTCGTTTGGAAGTATGCTCGTAAATGCTTCCTTCAAGAGATATTTACTTCCAAAGTTATTGAAAATTTGGAAGGGGTGGCGTTGAGTATCTCTGTTTTGAAGATTGGAGGACCTTTTTCGTGTGGTGAGCAGTGAAGCAAAAAGTGTACGAACAACCTATTAATAATATTCAAATATTAAAATTGAGAATAGTGCAAGCGTCCAATGAAATTAGAGACGTATGCCAATCGGCCACTTCTGTCATTGATAGGTGCAATGCTTGTCTCTAAGCTGGAGGTAGCTGAACAACATTTTGAACAACATGTGTAATAATTACAGTTATCTTTAGTAATAAATACAGTAATTTTCTTTCATAATAGATGCGATAAACGTGAGTTCGATGGCATGTATTACTAAATCATACAACTTTGGTAGTAGATATATCTTGAAGGAAGCATTTGCGAGCATACTTCCAGAGGAAAAATTATTCCACGATCTTAAATTCAAATCTAAAGTTTGACCATTTAACTCAGGAACACCCTGTATACGTTTCGAGAGTATAGTAATCGGTTTCTTTGGTCAGTTTATCTGGAAACGAATCTATCTGGAAATAAGTGTTGGCAGCACTTACAATGCTAACAGCAATTACAATAAACGCTGCCAACACTCGGAGGGTTTTTGAGATAAGCTGGTTATCCTGTATAGAAACTGTAGATAGAAGTCTATTAGATTGAAATTTCGGAATTTATTGCCAGACGTTTCGTTTTGAATTTTAAAATAAGGGAGAATGATAATAACGAAGAGAAAACGGGTCAAAATTTGGGATTTCCTTCGAGGTCATCGGAATTTAAAATGGCAAGATTAGCATACAGATCAGAAGAATTTAAAATAGGAAAGGATCGAGTGTCGAGTTTTCTTCTGTGTCGTAAGAGAAAGATATACGTAGAACAGAGAATGTTAGACTGTGAATTCGAATCGAAAGGGGGAAAAATTTCTTTGGCATGGAAAACAATTTATGAATTCAAACCTGAACTGATCTGACAATCAGATACATGCTAGATTACGATTGATGGGGTAGAATTATTTATACGTTTGGGGCTGTCGAAATTCATCTAGGAAATCTATTTGCAGATTTCTCTTGAACGAACGAACTGACTGAAATCGACTTTTAATTACTTTCTCTGACGTTCACGTAGAACAAGATTAAATAAAGACAACGATCAATTTTACAATTATTTCCAATCTCAAAAAAATATATGTATAATTTGAAAGAATAAGTAAAATTTATATAAAAATTAAAATAAATACAACTTACAATTCAAAGTTATTTACTGTATTTCCGGTTTTCCATAAACATCAAAGAAAATTCCTATTATAATACCTCAATCTAATTTCTTCAGTAAAAGAAAATTTCGACAAAATTTCGTCAGTTTGGATCCAAATATTGATACTCGTCGACGTAAAACGATTTCGTAAAACTTTAATAGTAGAATAATGGTACAGCTTAAGTCCGAAAACGTCGAGATGCATGTTACGCCGCAGACGCAATGGTCTGTGGTAATTAAATAAAAGGGTCACGGGGGTCGACAATTAAATATCGCGGGAAATAACTCGACTCGTAATTGTACGCTTCACGCGAGTCTGATTTTGCCTGTATACACAATGAAACATGGGCGTGTTGCTCAACCTTCACCATGAAGCACCCCCTATTTAGCATGCATTTTACAATTTGCTTCAGCTAACATTAATCAATTGCCACTTTACCAAATACGGTGAAAAGCAATTATTTTAAGATAAGCAGACTTAAGCTAAAACAGCGGAACCTGTTTAAATTAGTCAGATAATTTTTTACTAATGTGAAAGAAATATTTTTGGAATTTGTCAAATCTGTAAACTCTGCAAGACATGTCGCGTCTTGAAATTTCTGTGCACCTAATTATGAAGTGTCTCACGGTCATTTTTATGATACATTTCGGTACCACAAATTATGGAAGGAAGTTAACTTAATTAACGATATTAATTCAGACAAGAATCATTAATTAAATCTCATTGAGAAATTTACTTACAATGTACATCTTAATAAGGCTAAAGGTAAGCCAGTTAAACTCAAAAAAGTTCCGCAGTGAAACGGTCCAATCAAAAGAAAAAGTAAATTTCGCGAGAACAGCCTTGAGAAATCGTAGAGAGCGAAAGAAAAATCGAGCAAAAATCTCTAGGATGGAGAAGGTTAATTCCCTACGAGCCGATAAACGACCTTTAAAGGTGATCGACCTACTCTTTGGCTACCTACTCGACATTTTGCTCGGCGAGCCTGGCCAGAAGTACCTTTTTCGAAATGCCGCGGGTTTCTTTCCCGTTAGGAAATCAGGTCGAGGCCAGTATCCCGGAGCTTGTTCGAGAATCGACACCCAGCAGAACCTCATAGGACCCCCTAAAAAACGTAAAAACGTTCGTCATCGATTGCGCCATGTTGCACCATACCTGGTACCGATTGCGCAATTCCACCGCTTCCAAGAGACAACACATACGTATACATACGTTCGGCGAGAGAACAGGCCAGTCTTTTTTCAGCCTGGTTCTTATTGTTCGCGCGCTCATATTTAATCTACCTCCCCCGTTTGTCGGCTCCTTTCAGCGTCCCTCATTAATATTGTCATCGCTAGTTGAATGGAGTCTTCAGGAAATCTCTTGATACTAACAATGAAAAGTCAATAGAAAAACTAGAATTTTGTAATAAAAGTTTTCTATGGGATTGTTTGATTTCATTGCTCTAAATTCACTGTGGTTAATTTCTACTGATCTTTAAAAGCTTCATGGTGGATACCTTTATTTCGTTGTTGTGTGAATCATTGACGAAAATTTGTATCGTGTTTTCATTGGTTTCATAATAAATTGTGATTCTGTTGTGAAAGTAATGAAATTGAGAACGATGCATTCCTGCTTGATTACGTGAAAGAATTTTTTCAGTGAATTTTTTTAGTTTCATGATTATGTTACAGTTGTTCGTAACAAACGTTTTATCATATTTAATTTTAGGAAACACTATGAAAAGAATAATTTTGAATTCGACGGATCTAGTGTTGAATTTCGGCGAAAATGGAGGATTATGAAAGGCAGAAATGATTTTAAAAAATTAAGTTGCTTTAAAGTAGTCTAACCACTTTCCAGGCTTTTAAGGTTAAAATGACCACAAGCCTCGAGATTACGAAATGTACTTGAAAAACATGTTCGCCAAAGTGTAGAACATTTTCATGAAATATTGCGTTAAGGAACTGTAGACACGTCGACGATCTATAAATCTAGTGTCCAAGGATGCACCACTGTTGGGCACGAAGCGAAACTATAAACGAAATCCTAACAGATTCTTAATCTTTTCAAAATGTATAATTTCCACATAAAGTAAAAATAATTTCTATTTAACAATAAAATTTGTATGCTGTGATATAAATTCCATCGAATAATTATTCAAATTGTATTCCAATTATCCCCATTTAATTATTTAATTATTTAAAATTACAATGAATATGTAAATATCCTGAACTGGGAATTACAATCTACCAAATTTTCAGTCGAATAAAATTGTTCATAATACAGGTACAAATTTCACATTATTACTGTTTCTTTCATTTTCGTTTGTAATGTAATAAAACGTTTAAAGCTATGCATGCTGATAAAATTCTGCGTTGCCCACAACTTTTTACACGAGTACCTAAGTTCTTTTTGGTTTGAAAATTAGCTAAATACTGTCAAATTTTCTACACCCATAATTTGCGTATTTTCTCATTGTCTACATATGAAGAGTTAAGTACAAAATGAGCTTTAAAGAGTGAAATATAAAAGAAGGACTTCTGTAAGTTGTAAGAAGTTCAGCTTAAAATAATACGATTTTCACTAATATTGAAAAACGAAATGAATCGTAACAGAAAGTGTTTTCACCCCTAAAATTCAACTAACATGCAATATTATGCCTCATTGAACGTATGTCACCTCTCACGTGACATACACTCAGGTCTGAGAATCTGACGTTCGGTGAGAGTTACTATTATCTAAAACTGGACCTACTTACTAAAAATTAAATTATTTAGCGAATTTAAATAATATTTAAACATTACTAGTTCCCGAGTAAAGTTTAAAACTATACTATTTGAACATTACGGATATTAAACTGTATATTTATTCACCACACAGCACATTCAAATATCAACATTCGAATACCGATAAAATACGTACATACTTCAATAGTCCGAACTCTAACATCGATCCCAAAACTCCAATATCCAAACACTTGAAATTTCAAGCTCCACCATCAAATCAACTTGTCCTCCCAAAAATTCCAACCCCCCCGTTTCCCCTAACCCTATCACCACAAACAGTAACCCCTCTTCAAAATCATTTCCCGCCATCTATCAAACTCTCTCTCTCTCGACTTCCAACAACACACAAATCAGAGCACCAGGCAAAAAAAAAAGACACAATAAATCCTCACGAACCTTCAATAGGGGTGGCAAACGGCGACGCAGGATCGCCGACCGCAGGTAGCACCGTGGTGGTGGTCGCGGTGATGGTGTTCGCCCTGTAGTGATCCCCGTTCGTCTGCAGCCCCCGATGGAGATCCAAGTCCCACAGCTGCAGATCCTCGTTCCTCACCGCGGCGCTCTCGGGCGTCGAGGGTTGAAAGTTCGGCGGCGGCGATAGCACACCGCTGCTGGACACTTCCGGGCTGGACTCCTGCAGGTTCCCAGTGTGCCTGTTGCCCCATCGACGCCTGACCCCGGCGACGGGCACACGGGGCACCGTCTGCAGCATCTCGCCAGCCTGCTCCACCTTCTGGACCAGCGTGTGCTGTCCCTCGGGCTCCACCGTACCAATTTTCTCGGCCACTTCCGTTGAAGAAACCCCTCAGCCCGTTCGCGCCTCGCGACAGCGTCAGTCCGCCACCGCGAGGAAGCACCGCGCACAGAGAGGAGGGGGGAGGGCAGATAAATAGAGACACGGCCACGCACTGTTTACACACGGTCACGAGGGGGAGAGAGTGCAGCGAGGCACTACACTAGTCGTTGACCTCGATAATTCGTTCGTCGACCGAAATTGCGGCAAGGAACACAAGGTCAGGGCAGCCGAGGATCGATTCACTGTCAAGAGTCCATGGTCCCGGGGAGCTCTCACGCGTCGTCGGTCTCGCTTGGCCGCGTTGCTTTTCCTCGTCGCCCCTCTTCGCGACGTGGCTCTCTCTCGCCACGGGAGACCGCTGTGCGCGATGATCGCCTTCGTCCCGCCTCGGTTGCTCTCGTTTCTCTCTCCTTCTTCCTCTACCACGTACGGATAGATCCACGCTGTCCTTCTCTCCCTCTATGATTCCTCTCTCTCTCGCGGTGACTCTCCCGGCTACTCTAATGGCAGCCAAGCAGCCGCGGCGGCGGAGTGTCGGTCATCGAAGAAACGGGGTCACGATCGCGCAAAAGGGAACGCAGCGGTCGCGGGAGGAAGAGAGCCAGCGGCCCGGTCTCTGTCTCGCTCCCGACGCGTAGCACGTTAATACGTCGAGGAACGTCAACCAGCCGAGTAGCCGTGGTAGAAATGCATGATTTTCGCTGGCGAAATTCCCGTGGTGTCTGAGGCTGCGCGCGATCGACGGGAACCGATGGCCACGAGTATCGAGGTCACGCCGGGACGTGTGCACGTTCGAGCGAGTCTCCTTCTTGTTCGCTCCACTTTTCCGTCGACGTTTCCACTTCGGTATCTTTCTCCGTTTTCCACCTTCCCTTCCACCTCCCTCTCTCTGTCGCGCACTACGGGGGCCGAGTTTCTCGTCTCCTTTTCTCTTTTTTACTTTCTCGTTTTCCCTCGGTCCGTCCTCGTCGCGGTCACAGCACCGACTATCGCGGTCGCCGTCACTCGAGTGACAAACGAAACTGCGTCTTCCCACTACTCGCCGACATGGTGTCTAACAGTCTGCGCGCACGTGCGCATCGTCGATGAATGTTGGATGTCGAACGAGACAGGACGATGTGCGCTAACGTGCAGCTTTATTTCTGCCCACTGACAGCACGATATGGCGAATGGCACAGCGACGGTGGGTTTGGTAGTAGCTTCGTCACGAGTGCGCACTGTTTTGTAGAGGATCGGTGCTTCTGTTTCAGGTGTTCTTGTTGCAGCTCACGTTTCGACTTATCTGACGCGCACGCGATCGAATCGCCGAGCGATGTCGCCCCGTCGACGGTCCGCCACTGACTGAAGGCGTACAGGCTGGCCGTGCAGGCACGAGGGTGCCCGCCAGGCTCCACTTTGCCTCGACCGTCGGCCGACCAATCAGCGCTTGACTCGCGCTACTTTCACTGTCGCGCGTACCCTGCACCGTAGGGTGTCCTATACCTGTGTGCTGCGCAAACGCAGCCTTTTCTGCGCTCCTACGGTTCCGGAGCTTTTCCGCCTATAACTGTTTTTTTTCTTCTTTCTTCTTTTTTGAAAATGGTCACTTAGGCTTAGAATTAGACGACGATGGAATATTTTCGGACGTTTTTGAGAATCGAATGGTAGATACGTAGTGGTTTGAAGGCCAGGTTTGGTCTATTGTGGTTTAACCTTGATTTTATCACAGTAGCTGCGTTGTTGCGAGATGCACTCGATGAGGGAGACGATTGGTAGATTTAGTTCTGAATGTGTTTGGATGTGTCTGGAACACTTTTGGGAGGCTGCGGGTTGCTTATGATTTTTTAGAGAGCCCTTTTTTTAGAATTTTAGAGAAATTATTAAATCTATATGTTCTGCTAGAACTCTCTAGAATCTAGATCCGTAGATAGTTTTAGTTTTGGACATGTATCGAATGTTCTGGAACACCTGCTTAATGTTTAATTTAGGATGCTTTTCTATTCTATTTTTTTTTTTTACATTTTTAACAACTTGTACAACTCCCTAGATCCTTAAATTATCTCATTTTTGCATATTCATGACATACTCTAACATATTTTTAATACGTTCTGTAGGTAATTGTTGAAGATTTTTTTAAATTTCAATGAACTACCTACATCTTTACTCCTGGACTTCTATATTTCTACTCAGACCCCAAACTTCTAACATTATATAAATTCTTCTTCATTTGAACTTCACTTTTATTTTCACACATTAGAAAAAAGTTTAGTTTATGGAATCCTAGGAATCGACGTACAGTGTCTCTGCTATATCCTGTACAGGTTTAATTTATTGATTTTCTGAGAACTTCCCTTTTTTAATGCGAGGAGTGCCTCTTACGATTTCCATAGTGTACCTCTTAACGAGTTCTTAATGTCCCCCGCGAGAGAATGCAAATGCAGTCTGGCGTTGATTGCCTACGGAGAGGCGTAATTGATTCAGAATTTTCTAAAAAAATTTATTGTTACTCTTGAAATAGGTGTTTTTCATGCACGTGATCGCGGACTGAAGTTGATTGAAGGTTTTCTAGAGAGCCACCGCCCACGATTTTCATCCTAATGCAGAAACTGACCTTTGCAGTTGAAGGAAATGATTTCGCTGGAGCTTGCGTCGTCAATCTTCAGACTACTAGAGTCTCGAGATTTCTATTAATGGATGAGAAAATCGAGAATAGCGTGATGCTGAAATTGGAATTCCTCAAAATTCAAACTTTTCGTAAAATTGACATTCATCACTATAATTGACATAGGTAATTCTCTCCACAAGAAATTCTGAATTTTAATTTTTAGCAATTTCGTCAAACTATAAATAAATATAATTCACTTATTTAATAAGAGAAGAATGTTCTATGTGCAATAAAAGGATCAGCAATACCATGAAAATAATTAAAAACTGATTCACTGGTAAAAATAATAAAATAGTAAAATTTTTACACAGGAAGCTTTAATATAAACATTTTCTGTTACGAAGGAATTTCATCGATGCCTAAAAATCAGAACTTTTTAGATCAAACAAAAAGAAATTTTCTCGTCGCGATTCTCGCATTTCCCGCCGAATTATCGTCGCCGATCCTTAGTCATCGACTTAACCTTTGACGCGACGTTCTGTTGTTCTCATTTTTATCACAAACTTGCCCGGTACGTCGGTGAAACGAGACGAGATAAAAAAAATCATTGGAATGCGCATTCTCGACCTGCAGCGACGATAATCCGGAAAAACACCATAAATGGATGCACTCAGCGAGACAGACGCAATTCACAATACAATAGGAAAACGGTCGAGAGCCTCGAAGATCGAAATTACTAACTCGAAGACACTCGTCTCAATTGCCTTCATTTCCTCATTTCCTGGCCCAGCTAAATTCGCGAAACGACTTTTCGAAATTCGATTATGCTCGGGATAGATATGCATGGAAGCAGGAAGCTTTCATTAATAGGATGAGATTTTAGAACCAAAGTTAGAAATAGAAGAATGAGTCACTGTCAAAGCGCGTTTTGTTTATTGAAACCAGTATTACTTTTTTCAGAATTAAATCATTTTTAGAGATCACAGAAGAATATTAATGTTGAACTTGTTTCGTTACTCACGTGGGGATGTGGCTTAAGGGTCACATAGTATTCAGTTCAGTTATCCAAAACGACATTATTGCAAAATATTCTCGTATGCAAAGTAATATTTCTCTTGCTAATTTATTCTTAGTTCTGTCTATGTAAAATCACTGTTAATATGCATTATATATTTACGCGTTAAGTCTCACTGTCACAGTTGCAACACACTACAGAAAAAGATACATTCGATAAAGTATATAAAAAAATGACAAAGTACCTACTTCCATTCTGAGTGGAACTGTACAAAAAATGGTGTAGATACAACACTTGGTTTCGAAGCGATCGACAGGGCTACAAGGAATGAAACTAAAAATGAAGAATGTGGAATATCGAAGCTCTCAGCCACAGATCGACCTCCAGAACGAAGCTACAACTCGTCGAGCATAGAATGGGAGAATCGACTGAGGGGCACCCTTTTAACCGGTGGGGGGTTGCCACCCTGGCCGTGACGTCATCCACCTGTTACACCCTGAATAAATACACACTGACGCATGCGCCCGCACATCTACACACCTGCGCGATCCACACGCACATTTACACGCGTGTGAGCGTTTTCACTGGGGAAACACGGTGAATGTCGCAGATCAGTGATGCACAACCTGTGGCCCGTGACCTCATTTTCAATGGAATCGACGCTTTCCATTAATTCAGAATTTTACCATCGGTACTAAATGAATGAAAATGAAGTACACCTTCCTCATTGCCTGTTCCAAGTTCACAAAAGAATAAAAGATGAAGGACAAACTTATTTAACGTTTTCAGTCATTTGCCTGCTGGAACATTTTTTATTTTCTCACCGACATTAATTTCAATTATGAACACTTTATACTGTTAATACACCAATTAAAGAACCGTTTCAATACTTCAGAAAGTTTTTGCAGCCAGTTTACTGAAAAATACGTCCTCCAATCTTTTCCTGATAACACACAACTAGCTCTCCAGTATCACCACTTTTTTAGAATAATCTTAAACGCTGCAGAAAATCGCGCGAAACAATGAAAACGTCTGTTTAAACGAGACAGCCCATACACTACACGGTAATAATCCATAAATCGACTCACCCATAAATCCATAAATCCATCAATTCATAAATCTATTCACGTTACGCAAATGAACCGCGCACTAAAAATGCTTCAGTGTCTATTTTACCCTTTACTCAAGCTACGATGCATTGATTGCATTCGCATCGCGTAAAAGCGATCATCCCCATTTGGAGGCGGGCAAACGGAAGCAAGAAGCTTGCGCGCCACTGTGGTTCACAGGGAGCCGAGGGTGTGTGGGTGCCGCTTTACCCAGCCAGGGCTATCGGGGTGGGTCATGGCCAGAGAAACGAGGGCAACCCTCGACTCACCCTGGCGAGCCTGGAAGAGTGGCTGAATTTCTAAGCCGCCCCCGCTGCCACGGTCCTCGCACACAAGGACACCCTGGTCAGCTGTGTGTCGGCTGTTACATCCGCCAGGATTTCTCTTTCTAAAAATAGGACTCGAAAGACTGGGGAGTCTGGTGGTCGGGCGGCCAGGGTTCAACGACAGAAATCCTTCGACCAGGAGGCTAGAGACGCTAATAAGAGAGTATCGACCGACGAGAGTGAATTGTCGAGACGCGTTTTCCATGGAATACGAATTTCGCGGCCAATGACGAGTTTTCCTTCAATTCTTTGCTTTATGTCTTCTTCTGGGAAAAGGATTTAATTTGTCACTTAAGTTGGACCATGGGAATTTTTTTTAGAGTTTTTCGTAGCTTTTAGTAGGTCTTCCTGGCAGGAATTTTTATAATAGAAAGAAAAAGAAATGTTCTTTTGTGTGTAGAGTTTGGTACAGGAAATAGTTTTTTGTACGGTAGGGTCCTGATTAATTAACTGATCCCGAGTTTCAAATATGAAACACCCTCCTAATGGATGTTTGTATTATTTTCAGTAGGGTGTTATTAAATTGAGGTTTCGGGCTAAATTGCTGTTCTACTGTTCTTTTATTGTCGTCATACTAAATAATCGTAATTTTAAACAGGAAGGACTACGAATAATTCACATCCTATTAAGTTTGGTTCCACTCTACTTTGAAAGGATTCTGGGTAAAAGATTATCACGTGGAAACACAGATTTAATCGTATAATCTATATTGTATTTGGAACAGATGGGAACGTGGCTGAAGGCTACAATTCATCTACTGCCAGTAGATTTGAGTTTAATGTTAATGCCCTCCTCAAATAAAATATCAAAATATTCGAAAAAAGACACTAAACATATTCCCATAACTAAAATACGCTGTGCCTACATTTAAGCCACATTTCCACAAACACAACTTAAGGCATAAAATGCATTTCAAAATATTCAAAACAGAAGAACTATCAAGTGAAGTACACGTCACGTGGACACATTAAGCCACGTTCCCACATGTGTAACTCATGGAGTTACATATCCTTAAGCCACGATCCCACTTGAAATACTTCTCGATCCACTGAAAACTCGGCCTTTTTCAAACGTTTCACCTCGAAGATGGCTCAACAGGATAGTTTACTCAGTGGACGAGATTTGTGAGACAAGTACGAGGTACTTGTACCGAGAAGAACGGAAGACGGAGCGAGCATGGCTATTATAGGTAGTACACGGTGCGTGACTAATGGTGGCAGCCGTAAAAAGAATCATGTGAGATGCTAGGAATTCATTCACAGAAGTCGAACGCATTAAGCCTGCGCCACGATGGCGCTTTAATAACAGCCGATCCAAGGTCGACATCTTGCACCGTGAAATGTTAAACAATTTCACTTTGGTCGGCGAATTCTGAACAGAATTCAATAGACGCAGACACTATTCGTCCTATTTGAATTTCCAAATTAATATCTCGTATTGTACCGCAGGTGCACTTACACTTGTATGTGGAAAATTCTGTACTGAATTAATGGTTGAATTGCCAGTAGAATTTCAAAAATTAATTTCGCAATGGTTCCGTGGCTCGGCGCTTTTTTCACGCCGTAAATGGCCAGGAACTGTGCAACGCGTTTAATTAAAAACTAAGTAAAAGACGGCCGAATGAAATCTCTGCGAATTAGCTTGAAAGAATGAGGAACACGCGGGATTATACGGGACATTAATATTTCTGATGACTTCTAAATGGGTTATAAGAAAAGCGTCTGCTTTTCCTCAGGTTTCTCGGAAGTGATTCTAAAAATTGCATTTCAAATTTGCACTGAATACAAGCGCACTTTTCACTTTTACATTAACCTTGCTTACATAAATATGTACAGACACAATGCACACCAGTATAACAAGTTGAAAAAATTGCTTCCAAATCTATCTACACAGAATGTTATAACACGATATTATTTATGATTTGAGGATATAAACACCCCCAGTTATAGCATTTTATGAAACCTGAATGCAATTTTTTCGTCGCGTTATAGAGGGTCCTCTATTCATCGAATCGATAACTTCACTTCATAATCGATTAGTTCACAGGCCAAAGTGACCGCCTCCACTTTTTGAATTTTCTAGAATTCTAGTACCAAAGCATTCACTGCTGCTTAACTTATTATTTTTAAAATAGATATAAATATTTTTGTTCTGTGGAGTTAATCGATTTGACAAATGACCAGCTCAAATAAGAATAAAAAATCTCTTGGTTTCGGTGATCACTTGACCCACTTGCCGACACCAGAAAGGTCAGCGATACCTGCGCTACTGGTCAAAGATCTCTGCTTTTCACAGAGCGACGAGGAAACGTGCACCGCCACGATTCTGCGACCTCGTCGGATCGTTTAGCGTCGTTCACGAGCGAGCCTTAATCACAGTGACCTCGTGCCTCTGTTTTACGAGAGCTGCAACCGTCGCGGCGCGGCGGCGTTCATTTTACGTCATCGATTTTACCTTTCGTCAGGCGAGCGCCTCGCGACCGCCGCTGCTGATCTAACCGTGTTCGTTATTTGCAACGCGGAACGTGACAGAATGCGCTTCTTTCGACAAATATTTCAAATTTTCGATTGGATCTTGGGGAGAGGTGGAAAGTATGTGCAATGATGTGATGCACATTTTATATGATGCTTTCGTTACACAAGATATGATCGTAATTTTTTGAACTCTGAAATATACTTTGGAATAAAGGGAATAGAACACGATTCATTAAAAGAAAAACACTATCTGTGTAATATTGGTTTTCAAGACGAGACTTCGTTTTCCAGAAAATTAATTTCGAAAGTTGATCATAATATGTATCATAATTTCGATTCAATTATAAGTTTCTGAAATTAGAATTATTTAATTTATTATTAAATTACAATTTCGTATACGTATATTGAATACATATTAAACTGCGTTGTTTCTAATTAAATCGAGAATTTAAATAGAATATTAGGAAACATTCCGTATTTAGCATATAATCTGCAAAGCAATTATCTCGGAGATTAAAAGTCAGAGAAATGTCTACTCTCTATTTTCATGTACGTATATTTTACTTAAAGGAATTACAGTACATTTTGCTATAGCATGATTACCCAATGTGTTTATATAATGTCCATATCATTAATTTAGATTGAAAGCATCGAAAGAATAGCTATCATACGCAAAAGCAGGTAAAGATCTTGCAGGAACGTAGAGTGTCTATGGTAATGCGATGTAATGGCCGTGTAAAAGGTGATAGCCTTGACGAACGTAATCGTTAATCATCGATAATGTCGCTAACGAGACCTCTAAGTGTGTATATTCAAACGTCGCGGTAAAAAGTCCGCCTCTCGTGCTCTTGACACTCGGTCACCCCTTTGCTATTGCACAATCACCGTCTCTACGCCGTGATTTCACCTTGCTCTAGCCTCCCACTCGGTTTCCAGAGCGTGGGAACGCGGCATATTTTTACGCCGCTGCTGTTAATTACCTCCAAACAATCTAATCGCTCCTTGGATTTGCATTCTGATCAGAAGTCTGCGGTTCAGACATCTGTCTGCGTTAATTTTTGAATAACAACGCTATAAGTGATCATAGTAATAATCGTAAAAGCTATAAGGGGTAGAAATAAAAGTAGCAGAGGCTAAGGAAATTATTTAAATTATTTGTACTAATGATGGTGCTTATATAGACAGAATTAGTGATTCTTAATTCAGATCTTTTATTGCTCTAAAATATGGAAATTATATATGATGCAATATTTTTGGTGAGAATGAGACTTAAGGTGCTCAGAGATTAAACGGATGGATGATAAATTGGAAATACACTTCTGTGGAGAAGAGGGAGTTTTGTAGGAGTTAGAATGTTTGCTATAATTTAAGATCAATATTGTACCTCAGAATATTTTCATGGAAATGGTGACTTAAGATTTAGACTAGGGAAGTTTGACTTTAAAGTCTAAGAAATTATATGAGATACCGAGAAGGTGTCTAGTTTGAAGGATATGTGTGATTCAGAGCTTCTAACATTTCCCTTGTCACTTAAGAACATGGAGAGTAAATTTCATGGAAAAGTCTACTGAACAGTTTCACGAAAATTTGTCCCAAAATTCACATAGTGAAATATCAAAGAAGCGTTTCTATATTGAAGTATACGTATGATTTCTAATCTTGTAATAATGTTAAAAAGTTTGTAACAGTTCTATCTCCTTCCATCCCCTAGTCGAAGAAGCTTACGAACTCAGTCATGAAAACAGGGACCTGAGGTATCAAAAATTATCCTATAGAGCTATAGAAATGTAAAAAAAGTACAGAAAATTCTTTTCTATCTTCTCAATTAAATAATTATTATCCAGTATACGTATTCTCAATTCAATAGTATAATATATTATTTTTTAATGAAGTTATTTCAAAAAGTACAACAATTAAAGCTACTGTTTCATACATCCTAATGAATTACCATAGAAAGATATGTAACATTTCCAATTAAAATATTAGAATTTTTTTACAAAATCTCGGTACTGAACATTGTCGAAGAGTTTCCAAGTACTTGATAAGTTTCACTAGTGCACCAAGCGACTATTGCCAAGTAAAACCGCGTATTTCTGGAAAGAAGCCGCGGTGACTCACTTTCGACAAGCATGCGCGCGCGGCTTAAGGTTCATTCGCATTTCCTTCGTTTGCACACGTGCGCGCCGATAGATGATGCAGGTCGTCTATCTGCAAAAATTCAAGGTTTTCCTCTCTCCCTCGCTCGTTCCCTCTCTCTGTCTCCGTCTGTTTCGACAACGTGACACAGAGTAAATTAATACCGCGGCGTGCTATTTTTAAACGTTGATTATATGCGCGTCTTCTCGATTTTTCGTGCCAACGTACTCTCCTTCTACTCTTTTCTATGCAAATAAAATGAGTTGCAGGATACGCAACGAACTATATTTTAATGCAAATTCAATGCAAATGTGTTACTGGAATATTTAAAAAAAAAGGGATGGCCTCTATTATATGATATTAAATTCTAGGAATGCTTTGAAAAATTTAAAAGTATGTTGTTATAATTTGTAATTCGTTACGAAATATATATGGTACATTTATTACCTATTTTACCTGTGAATAAAAATAGTTTATTTGTAGCTCCTAATTCTTTGTATAGGTTCTACAGATAGATCATATCGCATTATACAACAAGAGTTCAAAAATCCATCACGAACTGCAATTGTAAGGCAGAGTAACCTGACCCCTATATTCTCATTTTCAGTCTATTGACGTTTAAAGTTTCAAACTTAGATTCTATAGTACGGAGTTCTGTCTTACATTCTTGTTTCGAAAGGGAAAAGTTCTGCCAATTCACCCTACTTCTGTTGAAATTTCTAGTCCTATCTTCTAGACTTCACTTAAAAGACAAACTCAAATAAAAGCTGTCAAAGAAAGAAGAAATCAATTTCAAAAAGCACTTCCAACAAAAACGAATTTCTATCAAAAAAAGCACTGCCTCCACCACTACAAACCACCCCTCGAAATCACGCGTCATTAGGTCCAGCACTCGCAGCTTCATTACCCAGCGAAGGTCCTCAAAATCCGACAAAGAGAGTCGCACTTCAGCCCCTCCCTCTTCACCCCTGGCGACCAACGAGCGTCGTAGCCAGTCGAAGACGGGCCAAGGTCGCAGGGTGAGACGAAGCTGGACGCTGGGACGAGAGACTGGGGAGGACAGGGGAGGACGATAATGGGAGAAGGAAGCGGAACACGGCAGCTGTCCCGTTTCCAGGATCGCAAGGGGCGCGTGCGCGTCCCCTCGTTTGGGGGTCGTCCGAGCGATTCGGCCAAGGATTGCAGGTAGACCGGGTCGTGGCGAGACGAGTCCAGCCCTAACCTCGATTCGAAGGTCGTGGCGGGGCACACCTGACCCGGATCAACCTAGAAACCGAGGATGACCGCCGGTGCGGCTTCTGCCTCGTTTTCAGGTTCAAGTTCAAGGCTGGCCACGCAGCTAGGCTTCCTGCTTTCTACCCACCAAGGAATTCGATCCTCTTTTCTTCTTGCCGATTCCTTGGGGAAATCGACCGCCCTTCGGGGGGTTCCTGGGACGCGTCAAAGGGGAGGGCGTCAGGGATGCATCCCTGTCGATGCTGGCAGCTTTTGTGGGATGAGATCGGTGAGGATGAGGATGGCCTGGGATGGTTCGAGATGGTTCGAAGGATGGGCTTGGTTCTGGGTTTACTTGAGGCGACTTGTTGACTGCGGTGGGATGTTTTGAGAGTATGTGATTTTATTGGGAAGCAATTTGAGGAGGTTAGAAGAAGTAGAAGAGGCTTTTTGGGGTTAATTCATGTGCCCACAAGTCGGTTTTGTCCTATCTTATGTGAGACTGATAAAAACTGGTGAAGGGAACCTACAAACTGTTTTGCGAATTTTCTTGTTCAGACTTTTCTGTTTTAGTTCTAGAGAGGATCATCCAAAATAATCTGACGAAGTAGTAAGGCGCAAATCTTCCTTGTTTTCGAGAAATAAATGATCAAAAATATGTGTACAATTTTTCATCACACTGTCTTTTTTTCAGTTAAAATAATTCACAAATACAAAAAAAAACGAATGGCAATAGCTTCTGTACCTTCAATTTATTATCCATTGAATACATTTGCTTGGTACAAATTGGTTTTGTACAAGAGCATTTATTATTGTCGATATCAGCTGTACATGCTACCTCGTTAACATTTGAAACTTGTTATATTTTTAATCATTTATTTCTAGAAAATGGGAGACATTTGCACCTTACTACTACTTTGTGAGATTATTTTGGATGATCCCCTTTACAGCTCAAAAAGATCTGATCAAAAGAAAGATAAATCTGTGCATTCTGACAGAATTATTTAATATACTCCACTTAATTACCTTCGTAATACAAATGTCACACAATATTCTAAAATACGTAACATAAATGTTTGTAAAATTTATGCTTCCCTCGAGATTTGAATTCTTTTCACATAATATTGCAAATTTTATCATCGATTAATGTTTTTATCAAACATCTATTTGCAATTACCTATTTACAAAATAAAAAAGAAACTACTTAACTCCTTATCTCAAGAACTTTTCCAATTTAAAAAAAAAAAAAAAAAAAAAAAAAAAATTTGTTCTACCATTGAAGCTCAGCTAAAATTTGGCGATTTATCAAAATATATATAATCGCAAAAATGAATTTCCAAGAATAGGGAGGCAATCTGCTGTCAAGTCGTAACGTTTCACGAAAGAAGATTTCAAGAAGAATGACATCTGTTCGCTCATAACACTCGAGTCCCTGACCGCTGGGGCTACCTCGTGCCTCTGCAATTACGTATTGTGTTTCTCCACACAAAAGAACATCGTCATCGAGGCGTTCATTATCCCGATGTTACACCAGAACCCGCGATTCTAATTACTCGAAACCTTGCAGCATAGACTATACACTGCGCGTCCTTGACAACCACAAACTCTACACCTATTCGAAATTTTATCTTTTCCATCTTTCGGCTAGATAAATTTGAAAGAAAGGTAAGTGACTTTAACCCTTCGAGTATTAAAACTTGAATACTCAGATAAGGAGTAGATGCTAGGAGTAGAGGACTATTCCATATACACATTCATAAAATGAGAAAAATATATTCAATAGACGTTACTTCTGTGAATTAGGTATTTCTCAGAGACTCGTAATTTTTGGTACACTGGAATGATTATACATACGTCATTCATAATATAATATAGTTACAATTTAGCTATTCACAGGCCACAGTAATTAATTCTACTTTCTCAATTTTTTTTTTAAATTTTAGTATCAAAGCACCTGATTGATGTTTAACTTTTTTATATTTAAAATTAATATATATCTTCTTATTTTGTAGAGCTAATCGATTTAGCAAACGAATAGCTCAGTTTACGAAAAATAACACATTTAACTCAAATTCAACACGCTGACCATTACGTAACACTGACCAGAATTTCTATCACACTTTGCACAGTGGACTTAAACACAGTTCACACCGTACGCGGAAGTTCTGTAGTCACACCTAACCCTATTTGCTTAACACCTGTAAACGTTCAACGCCCAGATCTTTCGAATCCTGCACAAACTTGAACTGTCTGTAACACCATCCCTTCTCTATGCACAATTTATAGTACGATATAACTAGAATTCAAGAGAAACAAAAAAAGAGTTGTGCCCCTTCCTCCAGCAAATACAAATTCCAGCGATGCAACCTGGAACATTAATCCAGTCAGAGGAGCAATAATTTATCGCAGGAAATATTTTCAGGGGAGAATGTTGCGCCTTCGGTGCTGTAAATCAGAGAAGGCGAGGCGAGTCGTGGATCACGAGGCCTGCGATGACTGGGTAAAAATACCGGTCGGGTGAGTAATTCTGTGGAAGAGCCGCGGGCCTGAGGAACAGGGAACACGGTGACAAAAGAAAACGCGAGTCGATCGGTTGCACATGCACCAAACGACCCTGAAGCATTGGCTATCGGGCGAAATCGACCGCGCCTCTTCTCTCACGCGAACGCAGAAACCGACTTGTCTCAGGCTTCTTTACCTCATACGTAAAATTCCTTTTCTCTTGTGTTACAGCATCGGATGACGCACTTAATGACACAAAAAAGAGGTAACGTTGGAGGACAATTGCTCTTCCAGGTAGTTCTTTTTCTTAGGTAATCGGAGTTGATGGTGCAAATTTATTATCCTTAAAGAAATGTAGTATCTTTGTTTTCTTTTAGTACTTGGAGACTTTTTTCTCAAGTAAGTAACAGAATGAGTTTGTGGAACGATGTTTTTTTAACTCTTGCCAGGTTCTATGGAGTTCTAAGGTTACACCAAATTAATTTTCTTATGAGTAGCTGGCAAGATATTCGTATATGCATTGTAGCAATAATGTCGAACATTAAAATTTGAGAAAAATGTTTTTCATTTTTCTGAATTCATGATAGAAGAGTACAGTAGGTTGGACTCTTCTTTTTTACAATTATAATTTTATGAAAGAAAAAATCATTACTATGTAGTGTCCTTTCTCTAAATACGCCAAGAAATTCTAAAATATTGTAGCAGTGTCGATTGACTCCAAAAGTGAATGGTCCTCATTTTCGTCTCAAGCTAATTTTCGCCACAATTAAAGACTGTTATACTGTCAACCCTCCGATTAATTCGTCCCTCGTTATATGGAAACCGCGTTAGAAGAAACTTAGAACTAATGTAAATCAAAATAATTTGCACTGTGTTATATGAAACAGATGAATGTTTCATTAATTTCAACCCCATAAGTGTACACTGTACATATTATAGAGACATCATGTTGTAAGACTACCGCTTGTCGCAATTTTTGCTCCGCGTTACATGGAAACCGCATTATAGGAAGGTTTACTGTATTCCTTCTCACATTTTTTCTTAACTCTTCGTTCATCGAAAACGAAACGCACCGAACCTCGAACAGCTCAATTATCTCGAGCAGCATTTTTTTCTTGCTGGATCGCGCATTGAGCGAAACCATAATCAAGAAAAATCACTGCATCGGACCCTGCCACGTCGAGCATCTTCATTTAAGGGGATATTCTAGTCTAGACCGCAAGTTTTCAAGTGTTTGTTAGCGTATTCTGTTTGCACCGTAACATATTTTTGTATCAGATTTTGTGATATGTTCTTCGTCTATATTTAAGGAATATACACAATTTTTTTAATGCAAAAATATTGAAAATTGTATGAGATACAGATGCTTTAGTACAGCTTCTTCTTTTGAAAATGCTTTCATGGTTGCCATGTTGTCGGCCGTTCTGCTTATCTAAAATGAACGAATCGAGAATAATCTTGTTCAATATGAACGTGACTATAGTAGGAACTATCATTGTGCAAACATATTGAAATCAAAAAATTTGGCAACACGTTAAAGTCAGATTACTGATTTTTGTGTGCCTGTCTTTATTTTTGGTATATTAAAAATAATATTAATAAACAGTGGATTTTCAAAGTTCTAGTTCGAACGATAGACAGGTGTGCTGAGGACTCTATCGAAATTTGGTACCAATCGAATAATTAGAACTCGAGATATCATGGCAACTATTTGGGAAAATGAAGTGTAGCTAATGCCATACAACGCAGAGTTGCAAGTTCTGGACAAACGCTTCTAATTTCATTAATTTTGCGAATCAAGCAATATCCATTGGCAGGAATATTGTCCAGGTCATATACTTTCACAAAATGAGATTTTAAACAAAATCGACTTTTTAAAGTTTCTAGGCTAGAATACCCCTTAATTCTAGCAGCAACAAAGAGGAGATTCTGTTGCCTATCAACGTGGTTCTGGTTCGCTACCATCCACGATTTTGCTATGACTCTTTCAATGATCTATGAATCCTAATGGAGCGCCGTCGGTGTCTCTGATGTCGACTGGCCGCGCAGAGGAAACCGGACATGATTACAGAGCTACGTGAAGCTTCGTTGAACACCGCGAGGTCTCCGCTACGCATCAAGGCTTCCCCTTTTCTGTTTTCGCCGCTCTTTACCCCCACCCTCTGTTATCTTTTCCTTTTTCATATTTCCCTGCTGCTCACCCATATCTGCGCCTGCTCTATTAACGAATCTGGCACGGTGGTGCAACGTATCTATTTATAATATCGTCAATGGGTCATTTGAAATTTGAACACTTTCTTTCTCGACGATGCGATGGGAATTTGAGCTTTTTAATTTGTTAAGTTGTGCTTAGAGTTTGTAGTTCGTTGGATTGTAAAGAATAAATTTTTGAAATTCTTCTGCTAGACTGTATCAGCTTTTTTGTTGGAATAGATCAAATGATTTGTGAAATTGTGAAAAGTTGAAAATATTGCAATTTTAAAGGAAAATGAAGTATCTTTCTTTTTTTAAGTAAGAGGAAATTTAGTTATAGAAGGAAAAGAAATATTTGTAGATAATAATTATGATAAAATTTGAATAATGAACCAGAATCTTCACTTTTTTGATAAATGTGTTACAGATTATCACTCACCAAGTGAAGAATGTTGAAAGGATGCTATTGCAAAAATGTTGAAGGCGATGTTTACTCACCTGAAACAGAAAAAGAAGAAATATAATTATTAATTCTTAAAAAGTAGCAGCGTAAACTAATGAATCTTTAAAAACTTAAAAATATGGAAATTACATACATCATACAAGCTAATTATTCACTAATTTTTAGTACTTAATTTTATACTATAACTACCTTGATGTGTCTGTAAAATTTCTTGATGGAAATATGAAAAATTCAATAAAACACCTATTATTAGTCAGAAAAGAGAACAAAAAATATTTATATTCGATTATATTACCGTTTATTCAATGCTTTATAATTCAATATAGAATTAATGCAGCTTTCATTTTAAAAAATGATGATTAAAATGATTAAAAATGATTACAAAGTTTTATTTGATTGCATTATATCTACTACAATTTTTCTCAAGGATAATAGCATGAAAAACGATCCTGAAAAGCCAAAGCTTGAGCACGAAAAACTGTGTAATACATATTAAAAAGGGAAAAAGACAGAGAAAAAAATGAGGAATTTTATTTTAACAGGATTTCCACTCCGTAGTTCGCTGATAAAAACTCCTTCCGAGAACCAGAGAGTTCAATGTCGATAGTTCATCAGGGATTCGTAATCTCATTTCTGATGAATCCTCGAATCTCATTTTACTAACTTTTGCCAGCAAATTTTGCTCGACCAATTCCAACAATCCTATCAGGATGTATATTACGACGTGGAGAATTTCGGCTTGTTATCATTCGACCTGGTTTCGTTCTTTGGATAAGCTTATGTGGGCTACTTAGAGGACTATAAACGAGCAGCTAGACAGGAAATTTTGAAACTGATACGCAACTGCGTTTGTGGCTACCCAAAAATTGACCTAATTATTACCACCTTTTCTTTAAAATACTCATGAAATTTGATATAGAATCACCTATGGTAAATTGTTTTCCTCATTTTTTATTTATTTTATTCAGGAGGAAGACAATTTTATAAGTATTTTATATTGATCATTTAGAAATCTAGCTATCTCATATTTTATGCTAAAAAGCAGGATCTCTTGAGAAAAAAAGGGTTAAGAAATCATTGAAGAGGTAAAAAGTAGCTGTAATAAGTAAGAGTCACGTATATGTGATCCACAGAAACGACAGTATTTATAAAAAATAATTTAATATTTAATTAACATCCTGTGTAGTCAAGTATAATTATAGAAGTTAATTAAGTGGTTACCAAAAAAGGACCAATTTGATTTTAATTTAATGTATAGTCTTCCAATTTAATTTTACAATTATCAGTTCTGCAATGATCAAAACCATTAATAATTCATTTGCTACTTAACATTACCAGTAACTAGTCAACAACCACTGAATTTCCCAATTAAAATACTTCCTTTCATGTAGTCAAATCAGAGTTGATGGCTTCTCAAAAGCTCTTGTAATAGCCCAATTAATAGCCAATAATTGATTGGTTTACCCTTCATAGTCTTGTCACGTGCCTGACGAGCATCAGAGTAGCTAATTTTATTTAAATAGTCACGCGACGGAGCGACATTCAGTCTCGTTTAAAATACCCATTAAATAAGAACAGCCGTTAATTAAGCTCTCGAAATTGAATGGGAGCCTCCATTTCACAGAATTTATGTTAGGAGTAGAAACATTTCGGGGGTTGCTTGTACGACCACCTGTTGTTCTTTACTGATCCTTTGTATTTATGTCATTGCCATAATTACATAAGCAGAGTCGGCTTTAAAAGTGTAAGTAAATATATCGTATTAGACACCGAACAAGGTATGCTAACGCACATTATGTGGATATTTTCGTGCACTATTGTGGGGGGCGTTTATTTCAAAGGTAAGGAATCTCAAGCAGAGTGATTGAATATTTAAAAATACATTGAAGCCTTAGAACAGTTTTTTCGATGCAGTTCAGTTTTCGAAAAAAAAGATGGAATAGGAAAGTGAGAAGAATTAGTATTAATTCTTTATATTACTGCAATATTTTCTGAAATTCTTCTTTTACAAGAGATTCTTAAAAATGCAAAATATTTTTTACATAAACGTGCCAGCGTAACATACCTTCTCACGGTTGCAATGTCTTGCATAGCATTCGCGAAGATCGCAAATAACATCGGCGGGTGCGTCTTTTGTGTAGCGTTTCATTCTCTCCGTCTCGAAATTAGCATAACAAAATGCTCTGATTGCTGCAACGAGTTTGACGAAGAAAAAGATTAGAGGGCGAACAAAACGTCCCTCTTCTGTCAGTCTCCTTGCGTTTTGCACTGAAGACCCAGCTGCACGTGAGTACATACTGCATTGGACGAATCGAATGGATCGATTAATTTTGAAAGGTTCCTTCGTTTCTTTTCGTTATCGAGTATTTTTGAACAGGTGACACGAGATCAAATTTTGTATAGTTTGTATTTTTATCGACTGCTGAATAAATAGTTGTTAATGCCTTGTGTATTATATTATTTAATCATTCTTTTTTGCACATTATGATGCAGAAAATATGTAATAAAAATTAGTTTACTCAAGTGTTTATACAAATTATTTACTTCTTTGAATTTAAATGTGATAGCTCTCGATATTCAATATGATATTATTTTTATGACCGTTATTATTATTATTATTATTATAAAAGTTCTATCATCAGACACATTTGTGTAGCTCAACCATAACGCTGCGCTTTTTAAATTTTATAACAGCGAGTGTGGCTCACATTACATATCAAATATCAATCTTACTCTTTGCATTTAATAAACTCTAGAATAAGATCCTTGTAATTGATCAATTTACGCAAGATACGAAAGCAGCAATCCTTTTTCCTCTCATACCTTAGATTCAGGGCATTACTAAGATACGCTCAAGTTATCCAATTATTTTCATCAACATACAGAGCGTTTCATATCCTGTGTACGTAGTCTCGATATTGAATTCAATAATAAAGTACAACTTTCAGTAAAATTCAAATCACAGCGAATCTCTCCATAATTATTTCCTATTGAAACTCCAAACTAAAGACAGGTGGAGCAAATTCTTGCACTGAGTCATCCCCATGATGTCTTTACATACAATTCACCTTCAAAACAATGCCCACATGACTTGAACAATCCTGTACAAATTTCGAGCTGCTACGTTTCCCTCCAGTGCAGTGGACTGCACCAAGCATGTCCATAAAAAATACTGCTTTTAATTGGCCGTCACGGAAGGTTAATTGGTAATTTCTCTCACGCTCGCGAACCGTCTCTCACGCGGATTTCTGCTTTGTCAGCCATCCCCCTTTCGTCGTGGCTCCGCCAGAAAAGAGCCTCCTTTTGGACGTGACTCGTGAACAGAGAGGGCTTATTCTCTCTCCATAGGGGAGAGTAGGGGTTCAATTCGACCAAGTCTCATGAAAAGTTCTGCATCTTACTGAACGTAAACGGACATTTTTTACGAGGGTGTCTTCTTTTCCCTCCCTTTTATGAGAACCGCAGATGAAGGAAATACGGTAAAAAGATGTTCTTTTGTGTGAGTTTCGATCGTGTGAGGAATTCTCTGTGTGGAGACTTTAATTTATTAATATAGGAACTTGAAGAGAAGCCTTATTGAAGGTCCCTAATGTATTTTCCATGAGACTTTAGATATAAAATTAAGGGTCACCAGTGCTCTATGTATTTTAAGAAAAATTAAAATTGTGGAGGTTCTGGTTTTTAGACATTATTAAATTATGATGTGAATTGATAATTATGTGAAGTTCTTATGTTGTATAATAACTGGTAATTTGTTTTCAAATGGCAATGTGTTCACCACTTTTTTAACCCTCAGGTGATATGATGAGATCACAATATTTTCTACAATAGTTCAACTTCTTATACTTAATATAAAAAATATTCATGGATAATTTGTAGAAATTGATAGAACACAAATTGTAAATTCCCTCTACACTACTACAAACTATTTTTTTTTTAAATTGAATTTGTAATAACACTATCACGATAATGTATAGATTACACACACACATTGTATCATCTAGGTCAACAATTAAATCATAAGGAAGTGTAGAATATACACGCACTTCATTTAAATTATTAGTACGTTTTAAATTCAGCTAAAATAACACTTGCTAAAAGTTTCATCTCACATCCTGAGAATTTGCAGTAGCCCACAACGCACTATTTCTACAAGTTTCATGCCTACAGAGAAGCACAATAGTCCAAGCTCCCTATACCTGTCCAGAGGATGACCAACCGTCACACATTCCACAAGAGATTAGATTTCTTGCACCCTTCCGGTGCTCAAAAATGTGAGCAATTCCACGAAACAACTGAATTCAACCGAGAAACTGTTTGAAAAGAATCGTCACGGAAAAATCACCCCTTCGCTCGACGTCACAGAATTTAAAATCCTAAATAACTCGCGCAAACACTAAAAAAGATCGATGTAGATAAAACAATCAGTAGCAAAATAAATATCCCATTTACCTCTAACCTATCTTTTATTTTTCAAGCAGCTTTATAAGTCTATAAAAAAGAGAACTAAAAAAACCATCCCTCGAAATCGTCTTCGTACGACCCCCCTTTTTTTCTGATGTCATTATTCTTCGCCCAGCGCTCGGGACTTCGCGTAAGTATCAAATTTCCATGGAAATCGACCCGAGGGTGGAATTCCTCGAATCGATTCGGAGCGGGTCGACTTCCTCTCGTCGAAAAGTCAGCGAAAGTGAAGGAGAGGCAACGCGTGTCAGGTCAACACCCTCCACATGTCCGACGTAGGTTCAGGGAAGAAAGGATCTCTACCTGATGCAGGTGGAGATAGGTTCTCGAAAGGGAAAAACCGAGAGGGAAATCGAAGAAAGGAGCGCCAGCAGCCTAACGGTACGACGAGTGGTGACGTGCCAGTGAAAAGCCGGTTTAACTTCGACCAGTTTTCCTGGTAAATACTGGTAACGCCCTACGAACGGTCTTCCTGTGAATTTACCCATATTGAAACGTTTGCTTTCCATCCCCCTTTTGCATTAACATGTTTAGGTCCAGCATTTAAAAATGATGAGACAAACACTGCTATTATACAGTACTGCTCATAAGAATTCAAATGGTGTCACGTGTTGAGAAAAATACAGGTTTCTTTGCAGCAACTGATGTATACATTCTTTACATTTGTTTCGTTTATCTATTATATCTTAAAATTAAGTATATAATAATTACAGTAATTAATGGTTAGTCTAAGCAATAAACATCGGTTGCTGCCAATAAATCTGTAATTTTCTGAACTTGTAAAGTCGTTCGAATACTTATGAGCGGTAATGTTAAAATAAATTGAACCAGTAAACAGTAGAATTGGTTACGTTATTTCTAGTAATATGTGAATATACAATTACGTACATACTATACAGTGGTATAAAAATTATACTACTTAATAAACTCGAATTGATATTAAATTTTTGTTTGCATCTGAAAAAGTTAATTGATCTCGAAAATGTATATCTCATGCCACAGAAACATGTTTATGGTATCAAGTCGCAAGATTGTAGATATGTAGCAAGTAAAAACAGCATTTTACATTCTCCATAAATCCGTTATTTATAAGGAATCGTGAGCCCATAGTGAGCAAATACTACATTATACAGCAGTGGTTATAAAAATTGCACCATTCCAATTAAAAATATCAGTATTTTTAACTTAACTATCAGAAGAGCAGTAATCATCTGTATTATTTAACACGAAATGTGAGCTACCTTTTTTACCTAATTGTAAATAAAATAATAAAATAATTTATTGTCTCCCTTTTACTCTTGTCAAATAAGTCTCGTATATTAACTTATGTTTGTTAATAAAAGACACAGTAGAATATGTCACATTAGACTTTGGTCATCTAAAGTCTAAAGTACATCGTCCTTCATTACTACTAACAACTTCTTGCCACTTTTCAGACAACTTGTCAATTCCACTTGCATAAAATTCTTAGAACGACTGCTTGACCTTCCTTGCCTTAGAACTTATCTGTGACAACCGAATGCAAATATAGTCAACAAACTGTATTTTTAAACAATGATACAATTTCATTGATTATAACCAGGGTTGCCGCATGAATTTTCTTCTTAGGTATAGTGGTAAAAATTCGGAAGACCAGAAAGAAATAACGTGTCTTATTCTATCATACTACGGAGAAAAGCAGTATCTATTAAAAATATTCCACTGCTATTGCACTGGAACAAGACACAAAATGTTCAAGATTAACCAAGAATGCAAAAAACTCAATTTTACATTTTTTTATAGTTACTGCCTTTCTCCATAGTTGAACACTATTGGTATATGTCTGGGTGAGAGTTTAGCACCACAATATACATAATAGTACACTCAATTTCCCCCACTATACCCAAGGAGGGAATTTGTGCGGCAACCCTGACTATAACACAATAAAAAATCATCGATCCAAAGTGCCTTCTCAAGTATCCCACATCTTACTTATTCCACCGTCATAAAAGAAGGAACCAGCACATCTAAAGCTGCCTCAAAATCGCGACAAATCCTACAAAGAACTCGCAGTCGCCAGAAGGCCAGCGAGTTAACGAGCGAAGCTAACGAGAGGAGCGAACCGCCAAAGGAACAACGATCATATTACATCACACAGCATGACTTCAGACGTTACTCCCACGAACGTGATCAGCTGTCCCAATGAAAGCGATCAGTCCCCCCGTTTCCCGGGGCTTTTCGCGATCGAACCAGCGGGACGATATATCGAGCACGTGGCGCGCGGGACAGAGAAAGATTCGCGTGGCACGACCTGCATTCCGTGTTTAGCATTCCTTCCTTGACATCTCGTCGCTCCTCCTCATCCCTCTCCGTGTTTCTCGCATAGAGAACGCTCAAGGCCGGGAGTGGGCGCGGAAGAGGCACACCCGAGCATGCTAATACGCGACCCTGATCGCCGATCGACGCGATGACGTTGCTCGTTAAAGCCCGAGCACGCCGTAGCTGTACCGAGGTGTTGATCAGGCCACTGGGAGTCGCTGCCACGGGATGGCTTCTAATCGTGAACGTCCCAGGAAGCGGAAATTGTGCGCCACGAATGGGATTATCAGGGGGTGAAGTTGTAGGTGGAATCTGCGCGAGGGAAATTTTGGCGATACCGTGGAGGAATATTTGTCGAGAAAATTGAGTCTGAAGTAGAGATAATTTGATATTTGAATGCTTTAGGTGTAATTCAATGTTTTGAAGAAACTCTGAATAGATGAGAATTTTTATTATTCGAATATATGCGGATTGTAATGATATTAGTTGAATGTCTGAGTATTCGAATGTTATTTGTTTGAGTACTCAAGTATTCAAATGTTATTATGTATTCGAATATACTGAACTCTAAACAATTTCTTTTTTGAAGTATTCCTATATTCGAAAACAACAAAAATTGGATTAGTAGTACTACTTTGAAGGTTGTGGAAATTACGTTTTCCTAATAATCTTCCAAGACAATTTTTTTTACTTGCTCGATAATGAATAATTAATTTTCTTTTGATTTGATTCTGAATTTCGAATATTATGGACAATACTTTAAGATATTTATAAAATAAGATCAAACTTTTATCAGTGTACTAAATAATTCTAGCAGGTTTTTTCGAAGTCAAAAATGGGATGCTGTTGCTGCTGACAGTGGAACTTCCGAAAAATAAATTTTTCAATTAAGTTGTAACATTTATTTTCTCCGAAATTCAGTAGCTTGTAAAATGTCAGCAGGTTGTAGGGATTAAAGTTCAAATTCATCAGTTTTATAATTTAACGTTACTGGAAATTTATATGACAACATGTATGAAATTTTGCTACTTTCCGGTAAAAAAATTTCTAGGTAAAATATTATATAAATTTCACTTCAGTCAGTTATATATTACAGAATGAAACAATTATATCTTTCAGAAATGTCACAATAATAAAATTTTCTGCTCAAATTTAGAATTATTATTCTAGAATATGATAATTATTGAATGTTACTTCAAATAAAATTAGACATGTAGCGATAAAATGATATTGCTTTGTTAATTATACGCGACTGTTCATCAATCAACGTCGACTGCAAAAATGGCTACCAACGCCAGTGCACGTCTAAACGAGAGAATAAATTCTGCAGCGTTGTCTCGAAGGTCGAATGTGGGCACTGAAGATGACGATGCCCCAACATGGGATGACGAACTTATTCCCACCCTGCACCATATTTCAGCCTATGCAACTTCTAACTTACGTAGGACTCCGAAAATATAACAGCATGCAGTCACTAGTGCACAATTAGAGTGTAACTCACTATGGAAAGTCAAGGAACTGATCCCACTTCCAAGATGTTTTTAATAGTCAGAGAGACACGTACATAATTTATACTTCTACAAATAAAAAATGATAAACGATAAAATATATTCTATTCCAGAAATAATTCTTTCTCACTGAAACATCCATTTTTATTTCCAAGTATTTTAGTCTGACAATTCATACCTTTTTTCCTCAAAGAGCAAAAAAAGAGTAATTTTAAACTTTAGAGAGAAAAATAATATTAATACTCGAAATTCAGAATACAAAAAATTGCGATAAAAAACTTTATCTAGTAATTTGAGAATTTCTTCAGTATTAAATATCTTTAAGTTTATTCGGAGACGTTAGGTTTTAGATTGATTAATTTTAAGGGACATCAATTTCGACCATTTTTTAACAACTTTTAATTTATATCGATGAGGCAAGACACCAAAAGCATTCATGAAAAAAAGTGTTGGCATAAAAAAGTTACAAACCTACAAGGGCCATTATAAACTGTTCATTTTTTAAAATTTTAATTAACGCCAACAGGTACCTACCAGTTACGTGGTCAATCAACGCGAAAAAAATAAGGTTCGTCATTCGATGACGTTATTAACATCCCCTCACAGTTTCTCTCCTTTTTTTCGCGCACAACATTTTTCCCTGCGCCCATTTTTATCGCACTTAATAACATAGCTCACGAGACGGCTCTAACCTCTTCCACGGATATTTTTAGCGAAATACTCGTCCGCGATTATTATATCACACTCGATAAATAATTATCATCGAACAAGACATTATTATATTGTTGGCCGCAACAATAACAAGGGTTCTCACATTCTCGAGTAAAATAATGATTATCAATCACGAAGGATTACTGAAGATTATTTATAAGAGGTTTGGTTACACAGAATAATAGTTTTGCTTTTTACATTGTTTCCTGGATATATTTCCCATTTTACTTCTTTTTCGTAAACGAAAAAGCCGCATTGCTTTCTAATGACTACTCTCGGCAACAATTTCAGTGTTTTCAGCGATCGTTTCCTTATGAGGCTCGTTTTGATAATTTGTTGCCATGGGAAATTGTTTGTTAACTAATTTCAGTGAAATTCGTTGGTTTAGCTTGTGATTTTCTGTTTGGTTTATTTAATATCCATGTAGCAATCTTTTTTAAAATTTCTTTGCCAAGTTTTGTGCAGTTCAAATGAGAATAAATTTGTTAACTTCGTTTAAATCTAATTTATATTCTCAAATTGACTAAAAATCAATTTTGAGTATGTTACTACCTAAGTCTAACTTTCTGAATAATTTCAATGTGTAATATTTAAATAAATACTTCAAATTCGGAAATTGTTATTCTATAAAAATCTAATATATCAACATTTTAAATTAAAATTTGTTTAAATAACAAAAATTTCAAAAGATAGTTCAAGATACCGGAAACAGAGATATGAAACGAGTCGATCATAGGAAAGCTACGTTTTGACCTGCGCAATGAACGCAAGATCCAGAGAATGGCGGTCAGCAGTGATCAGGCTGGGTCAGGTCATGGTCGTTGGCCCTGTGAGAGCAACTATCAAATCAAGAAAAACAGATAACACATTCTGAAGACACAACAAAAGAAAAAGAAACCACAAAATAGAACTAAGAAAGTGAAGTTTGCAAAATAAACAAAAATAAGAAACTATAATTAAATACTGTTGAAACATTCATTAACTGTTTTACTCCAAATCCTGAAGAAATCCTATAATCCAGTGCATCATAAATCACCCCAAAATCTCTCGAAATACATTCCACTGAATCAAACTTTTTCCCTTAAAAAAAAAGCAATTCTCATGAATCACTACTAAATCCCCAAGAAGATTTCCAAAGATAGTACACACAATGAAAATTCCAATCCCATTAAAAATAACTACATTAAAAATAGTCTGAACCTCCATTGACCTATTTCGAATCATTGACTCTTGCCTGATCCAGCTGCGTAAAAAGTCCCGAAAAATTCTAACCCAGACCTAACAAATGTTCGCCGAAAATAAACTCAAGAGTGTTCTCTCCTATTCTATTCAATAAATGAAATTGCCTGTATTGATTTGATATCGCTTTATGGAAACTGGCTCGGATAGATTCAGGTTTCACGTTCGTAGCGAAGAGAAAGGGGCGAAGCTGGGGCATTAGAAGCATCACTGACCTAACACGTCACGCGTAAAGGCCAGCCGTGACGCGTGCAGAAGATCGGGTCAAGGTTGCATACTTCGCGACAGTTCGCAGTTTCCACCGGAGGAAAATGGGGAAAATAGGGCACGAGTGACGAAAGCAACACGTTTAATGTCAGTCGTGACGACAGCGAAAGGACCGCGCTGGTCTCTGGAGCTTTCAGGGCGCCTGATGGCACTTAACAGCGATTTCAGACACTTTGGGTACCTTTCTACTAATTCTGCTTTTAACTAGTTTCCAACAGTTTATAGTTACGGAAAGACTAAATCTTAAATATAAATTACAGACTTTTTCTGGAGCGATAAAAAATAATTAGGCTCAATTTGAACATTAATTAAAAGGTATGATATTTAAGCTTCTGCTTAAAGAGTAATTAATTTAAGTTTTAATTGAATATTGTGTTACAATATTTGAGGGGTTACTACAATTTTTAATGTGTTATATACCCACTGAGAAATGACCTGAAATATACATTAGAGATTTTTGGTGGAGTCATGAGGTGTAATTAGGCTGAATTAAGAGATTAATGAAGGTATGATGATACTTAAGATTGTATGCATAGTATAATTGTAGTTTAGTTGTAAATAAAATATTTTTTCGAAATGTTTTGAGGGATCGGAATTTTCAAAAGACCTTATAGTCACAAAAAAAATTATAACCCGCTCAGAGAAACTGTGATTTAGAAAGAAGAGATACTTCAAAATTATGAAAATTTCGAACTAAATAAGAGCCATGACTAAACATACCTTATAGTCGCAAAAAATTGTGAATTATCTCTAGAACAGCGATATTTGCAGAAAACTGAATAATTAAAGGAACTCAGAAAAATAATAGTAGATCGATATTAATAGTAATTTCGTACAGGCTTCTAATCACGAAGAAATTATGACCCACCTAAAAACACTACGGTACTTTAAAGTTATGAGAATTTAGATTTAGATAAGAATGTGACAGGAAGTGCCTTATAGTCACAGGAAAACTGTAGATCGTCTATTAATTAGCAACATTCTCAGAAAATGATTTAATTAAAGCTAACTACAAAATTAGCAGTAACTCGATAGTAGTTCCTAACAGCTTTATAGTCACGGAAAATGTAAGGTCTTCTTAGAAATAAAATATCTTCTTGTAAGAGCCTTATAGTCACAGAATTTTCAATCTACATAACACTCAACAATTTTTCTCTCTTAAAAAAAATAGTGATCAAAATATTTCCTAAATGTTTCAGAAACACTACCTAACAAGATTTCCACAATCACTTGCAAGCATCTACAAACGACCTTATAGTCACATCAAACTTTAATCCCATCCAAACATAAAATACTGTTCTAACAAGTTATATGACAAAAGAACAGTTTCTTCCACAACACTCATTAAAACATGCTCAATCATTTTTATAGTCACAAAAAGTTGTAACACCTGAAATAGATGTCAGCATCCGACCTAATCACACGTAAAGGTCAACTGTGACGCGTGTCAAAGATCGAAGACTCGCATTTTCTATAAAGGTTACATAATTTAAGACTGCATAAATTGACGTACACGTTAAGGGATCAAAATGGTGGGGGAAACTACGTCAAAACGGTGTATGTGTAATTAAAACGAGCCCTGCAGCCGTTCAAAATATCAGTGACGACACGGCTAGATCCTTTGAAGGGTGAACAATTCGTGCATTTCATAACTCTACCTGGGGTTCACGATTTAAAGCAATTTTTCTCATCGCCAGACTGATCGTATGTGCACGTCAACGGTGAACGTTGCGAGCCAACAACATCCTCTTTGTTTTGCTTTCCGCTTTCGTGAAAATTAATTGGCTCTGTGTACGCAATTTTTTCCACAGCCGTTCCTCTTTTCCTCTATCTGTTTCATCCGAGTGGAAAAACGTGATTTCACGATGGAATTTTAAAGATTATAATTTAAAACATTAATCTGAAATTTACCTCTTTCCGGTCGTAATAGCTGTAAATATAGGTACTCTTGTCGGGAATATTCCACACTTCAACAAGAATTATTTTATAAATCTGTGACTGCCTATGATGTAAATCATGCTCCTAAAAAATTTGAGTTTACGATGTAATTGAAGTCTACGAGATTGAATTTACTTCTTTGGTGGAAGAAAACTCAATTTAAGGAATGATTTCTGGTATAAACGATAGAACAAAGTGAAAATTCATGGGATAAAATTGTGCTTTAAAACTTTCAACATCAATATTTCGACGATAGAAAATGTGAGTTATACTGTTTTGCCTCGCAACGACAGAGAAATATAAACTCCAATCTCTGTGATTTACTACTTCCATAAATTAATATAAATCATCAAAAATCTATAGCTATAAATTTGAAAATAACGTAGAACTATGCCAGTGACAACCAGCTACAAATCTTGAAATTATGTTGAAGTAGGTACGTCAGCGGTAGGAATTATATCGATGGTAGCCAATATGTTAATAAGAACAGTTACACTTTCGGAACCTAGGATACTTGTCCATATTTCTGTGCCTTCAAGTTAAAATCATTTATAAAAACCGAACTTTTACACATAAACTGAAGAATTATTTTATTTTATTTTATTTTATTCAAGTTTACTTATTAACATGTAAAATTTAAGAAAAGTAATACACTTTCGATAAAAATTCTTTTTCTTTTTAAATAATTTAAGTCCTAAGGCACAGAAATATAGACAAGTATCCTATATCGCAATGAAATATTTAACTTCTATAATTTTCATGTCATCTCGTTCCCCAGACTACTCAAACCACATCTATCAATCAAATCATCTCGATGGAACCTCGAGAAACACTACCTGTCATAATAGAAGCTCCAATGGAAACACTTTGGAAACTTGAAGATGGATTGTCCAGCGATTCAGAGACAGAGCTCTTTATCGATCAATCCTGCACTTTTCAACCAAATGCGAGGGTAGAATAGTCCCAGCCGAGGATCGAGGGTAACCACAGAGCCACGGCGAGAGGCTGAAAGGCGCGGGACAGGGAAATATGTCGATATCTGGCTATGACCCAGTTATCCCAGAGTCCCGGGACGTCGTAACACGATGATGGTTTCGTCCTGGTAGCGGAAGGCTACTATTTTCGACGCTGAGTTCGAATTTCGAGTGAAAAATTTGTAATTTACATAGGTACTAGATCACACTTTGATATTAGAAATAAATTTACTGAAATTGGAAGAGATTCTCTATTATTTTTATTTATACTTGAGAATCTCTCGATTAAATGGCAAGATTCCTTATTTCAGTTTTTAGTGACAATATTTGTATTTAGCCAACTACATGTGGACATTTGTGTCCAGTAATCCTAAAGAAGTAATTTTTTTGCAGAGACTTTTCTTTTTTTAATTCATTATTATATCCCAAAATGAACTTGAAATATAGTGTACAAAATGAAAGCTTGAAATTAATTGAAAACTGCTGTACGATAAAATTAATACAGAAGTTAGTACTAGGTAATAAGCAGAAATGATGTGTATAATTAAATTTTCAATAATTTTACTCGAGGATTTTCCTCTTCAAAATACTCCATAGAAATTTGTGGAACAGTAACATCGAATTGACCTTTCATCCCTCATTGGGCAGGAGGAATTTCCCTTGCAGTTTCGTGAAATAAATTGCATTTTGTGCCATTCGAATGTACTAACCACGAATCATAGAGCGTACCAAGGACCTGTCTGGCAAAGAAACGATAAATAGGTGTTCCCTGAGATGATAAAGGTGACGCATTCGTGGTTCGCAGATTTTCATGTTTCGAACCTGTTTCATGAGAATACATGTGACGTAATGGGTCAGGGTCGTAGAAATGCACGTGCAGTTTCTGCTGCTGAGTGACAGAAATTAGGTTACACGTGCTCCGTAGTCTCGTGAAATATCCTCGAATAAAAAAAAATGAATTCGAAAACCCCATAAATAGGATGAATTTTTTAAAACTTCCTTACTCTTAAAAATAAAAAAAAAAGTAACGTGGCTTATAGTTGCGCAAAATCTGTAGCAAACTTAGAATATTCATAAAATTTTATGGAATATTTTATGGTTATAGGCCGCAGGTGGATTAATTGAAGGCTAAAAGTTATTTAAAAGCCTTACAGTCATGAAAAACTCTAGAATAAGCTTGGAGATAAGCGTAAAACAGGGAAATTTTTTTTCAAAGTTATAAAACGATTCTTGGTACAGCATAACTATGAAAAATTAAAAAAAAAAACACTTACAGCGATACACGATTGAAGAATAAAAAAAGTAAGAATAATCATAATACAAGAAGATACTTTTTTCGCGAGTCATAGGATAATTCTTATTGCAATATAAGTTATGAAACATTTCTAGAACCTCTAATAGAATATATTACAGAATAAGAAGATATCTTTCTTGGAACTTACAAAAATAATTGATAATTTAATATCACACACGAAAGACTTTAAGAGACTCACAGACACGATGAATTAAAGAATGAAGAGTATGGAAATTATCATAACATAAGAGTTTAATTCAAAACAACCCCTAAAAAATGTCAGAAGACTGCTACAATCATCCAAAATCTAACTTCGAAAAATCAAGCACATCGTTTAAAAAAATCACACCAGGCGACTATACAAAATAAATAAAAAAACTTTCAGCAAAATTGATAGCCCTACAAAACTTACAATCTACTAAAAAATCGCACGTTTCTTCCACTTAAAAATCGTTTCACAACAAAACATTAAGGATCCAACAAAACACCCATTTCCAAAATGTTGCATAGTCACGTAAAAATTTTGCTCTATCCAAAAATTCAGCAGTTTTCCTGTACGAAACGTCCAAGAAGGAAATATGAGGCAGAGAAGCAACAGTTCGATTCGAACTACCGCGTCTAGAGAAATCGACGTGTCTGGAACTAACTCATAGCGAGTGCATCAGGCTAGTGCACCGACGATGCACGCGCCACGTAACCACGAGAGGGTAGACAGTTCTGCTTGGTAACTCGACAGGAGGGCCCGGCAGGCCAGTTAGACCGGCGGAAAAGGAGGAACGAGGTTGCAGCTAGGAGAGAAGGTTGAGGTCTGAGTTCGAGGCCAGCTTCCTCACTTTCCCACACTCGCGGCTGCTGTTACGTTGCTCGCGTAATGCGCTCGCTGCACTCGAGCTCACCTACATTCCTGCCTCTAACGCAAGCGTCTACACCTGCAGGAGTTACGAGGAAAACGCGAGAGCCAGCTTTCCGTAACGTTCTCGGTTTCTCGAGTGGGCAAATCAAATGATAACTGTTATCGTAAGAAGCTTTAGACACAAATAGTCATCCCATATGCAATTTCAAATGGTAATTTAATTTACAAATTATAAATTCGTGGTAATTCAATTAATGCTAGATATCCATGAAATATCCATATATTTTGAATACTTCTCGAATTTTTGTTCTAGTGTTTATGAGGAAATGTTGCTTAACTCAGAAATTCGAAAATGAAACTTTTGGGATTTTAGTTTTTCTTTGAATTTCTTTCTTAGATTTCATTTCCTTCTGTGTTCAAATACAGTTTTATTATTGACGTATCAATATTCTCTCTTTGAGGTTTAATAACTTATAGTTACCAAATTATTCATTTACTAACTCTTTGTACTAGGAGATTTACGATTTTGTTTTCATAAAGTTTTTCTTAGAGGTATCAGTTGAGTGGAAAGGATTAACAATTAAAATTGCTTCGTGCATCTTACCTTTCTATTAGATTTAAAAATTTAAGAATTCTCCTATTTTCAAATGATAAAATATTCAAGTTTTCAAAGCTTTCAATCAATCAAGAAAACAAGGTATTCAAGACAACCTTAATTATTGCTGAGATTTCGTACGCAATACTTAAGCTTACAGAAGTAACTCTGAATGCTGGGAATTATTATAGCTATGAATGAATATTAATACATTCAATCAGAAAATACAAGCTACTTTATTGAGAATTTCTGAATGGCTATGTTACGTAGTGTCATTTAGTATACAACCTTAGGGGTGTGAACACATTTCTGTCACGTTACGCGAAATCATGTTATTTTCATATTATAACAAATTTGTTTCATATTATCGTAAAATAGATCTAAAACAAAGAGAAAACCTCAGCTCACGCTATGGATTTACTATAGCATACAACGTGAGCTTACGAGGGTGGTGTAAATAGAGAGTAAAGTGATACCAAGAACTAGGGGTTGCTGACTAATGCTACACGTCAATCTAAGATTATATATTGGGTATTTTTGGATCAGGCTCGGGACATGCAAATTTTGCAAAGTATATACCCCCTGCACGATGAGACTTTCTTGCGACATGTCTGCAGGCACGTGATGGATTCAGGACTACTTGGAATTATTTTAAATTTCTTTGTCTCTTCAAAGATCCGGTAAGAGTCAAGATGCTGAAGACATGAGACCTCTCTTGCCTCTGTATCGCCAAGCTAAACATTTTCTAATTTTCTAGGCTACATTCAGTGATTTGATACATCTAACTCATATAATAGTATAGATGAACATGTGTAATTTTCTTGGTATTAATACCAGTGTTCGTGTCTCAGAGAAAAGAGGGATCCCATGTCTTCAAAGAACCAATGGTATCGACTCATGAGGCAAGCCTCGAACCTGGTCACATCGTGTATGGAGCCCTTTGCATAATGAATAAAAGATCTGCATCACGAACATTATTTTTCACATTATATTACTATCAAGGTCGCCAGATTTCACTATGGACCATTCATGAGGGACCATTTTGCTCAGGAATACCGAATATACGATCTTAGGCTGGGGCATAGCATTCATCCGCAACCCACGGTTCTGAGTATCACATTGCTTCCTCTTGACAGCGCTCTGACAATGAGTAACGAGAAAGAGGATGAAACACATACCTTTTCGGCCAGACATGTTCTTAGAAAGGACTATTCTACTTATATCCATTAACGCAACAAAAACCCACCAGACACCAGGATTATCAATTAATTCTGTTAATTGTGGTCACTGTCTATTAAATACCATTTCAAGAGAAAAATACAGTAGGATCGTGTGTTCGTCTCCATCTTCTCCCTGTCAGTTTCTAACAAAAGGAGCCCCCACTCCTCTGTATTATTTTTATCAGAGAACCTGACAACGTTGTACTCCATTTTGCTATTGTGTTAACGGCGGGGAGCGCGTGAGAAAGCACCCGTCGGGAAACAGGCAGGCTGAGATTCAGCGAATACCAAAGATTCGCACGATAAATGTCGTAGCGCTCCGTGATACCGTAGCGAGCGCGGAATCGGTTCTGCCGTTTTCTTGGCAAAGCTGAACGGCATTCCGATGTGGTCGTGTGAAAATTCGCGATTTCTCGGCTTCGATCGGTGAAAACGAGAGATCGAGTTGCTCGGAAACTGTGAATTTAGACATATTTTTTTTTAAGGAAACTGTGAATTTAGACGTATTTTTTTTAAGGAAACTCATGAGCAATTTGGATGAAATTTTAACTGGGTACTCTAGTAATACTCTACTCATAAAGCTGAATCAATGGAATGTTGGATTTTTGATATACCTTTTAGAAATAAAATTATACAGGGTGTTTGACAAGTGTCAGAAATTTTAAAGGGTGATTTCATACGTAAATAGGACGAATGTTAAAAAATTGCGGTTGGGGCTTCGTTTAAAAGTTATTAATTGTTGTAAAAACATCTAGAATTCGCGAGAAATGTGTCTGAGAATGAGTTAACACTTATTCTACTGCTGACGTACGGTTGCCAGATCAGACACAGTGGAGTTAGTAGAATAAGTGCCGAGTCAGACACTGAAATGCAATTTCGTTTATTTTCATGTTCGTCTTATTTCAATACGTAGAGTCACCCTGTATAGTGCTTAGTCGATCGTTCAGAGAATGATGATTGATCGTTTGTGTTTCCCAAATATGAACATTATGTATAAAATTCCTTTCTGCAAAGCTTCTTGAAATTTCCTCTAGAATTTTATTAAATTTGTCTTTTTAAATCCTTAGAAAATGGACCAAGGTGGATAGAGAATATAATTTTTCAAAAAAGTCATTTATTCTGTTAGTGTCGATAGTTCATTTGTTGAGAATTTAATTTTCCAAAAATTACGCACTTCAATCGCTCAGAATTAAGGAAAATTTATCAAGCTATATGCACAGAAAAATGTATGTACATATTATATCTACATATTACAAGAACTGACAATAAAAAATGATATTTCCAACATTCATGTTATTTTCTTTGAATAGTGAATTTTCTTAAATCAAGATAATATTAACGAAAATAAACATTTTTCCAAAGCAAAAGAAAACATTAGAAACTATCTATTTTTGTCTACTTTTCTCAAACAATTGAATACTTATCTCTATTTCACGTGAACTGATCAATTAACTCTTTATTCAAAATATCTTGAAAATATCTTTCAACCATCAAATTTACCCTTTTCCAACATATTTAAATTCGCTACCAATAAACTCATGTTTTATCATGAAGCTAAAAGATTTCAACCTAGCAAAAACGTTCGATTGTTCACCATAGTCGAGGAGGTGATTTATACCTTCTCGTAAATTAATGAAAAACGAATCGCTCGGTCGACCCTGAATATGCTTTTAGAAGTGTCTATCGCGCCACGTAGCGTTACAAGGCACTTTGCGAGCATAGGAGCAAAGCTTCTATTCGCGAATCTTTTCGAGCAGAATCCTGCTGGTCAATGGTCAATGTCAGGGAACGTGTTTGAGTGTCGCGGAAAGAGCAAGAAATTGCCGGGGACAATGTTCCACTTCAAGGATATCTACTTTCCGCCCAGTGTGACGGAGACAGAAAAATAAGGAGGAATAGTAGCTGTTACGTCTCAACCGAGTGATACACAGGGGGAATGAATTTTGGAGAACAATGACTCGAGTGGATTTCACTTAGATTGGAAAAATGTTATCCAAGTAAAAATATTAAACGCTGAATAAAAGATACAATAATATTACTCGTTATTTGACGAATGAACATAATAGAAGGATAAAACAAAAATAACTTGCATTATCTTTATTCAAATGACATTTATTTCAAATAAATCCATTTATCTGTGACACTTCAAATGAAGATAACTTGGATTATTTGAATTTTCTAATAACGAATAAAGATAAAGTATCTTTTATACAAATCACTATAAATAATCTTTATTTCGATAAGGCTAAACTCTGATTTCCCGTAATTTGTGGCTTGTGGAATTTTTGCATCGTGCTTTTTAAAATATAACTAGTACTGCGATAATCGAGAAGGCGATTATGATTTTTTATTGTACATTTACTGCTATTTTTGCCCTCATTCAAATTTGGCTTAATTACTAGAATGTGGATACTATTTAGTGTTTGATATTAAAGCATCTAGTATCTTGATACTGCTGAAACGTTTAAATATTTATACATAGATGTTAAAGTAAAAACTACATTGGATTATTATATAACAATATAAAAATGATGTTATTTAAGTATACGATATTATCCACTTATTCTATAAACACATAAATATATCAATAAAAATGATCTTAAAATACTGAAACCACACAATATGAAAACAGATCAGTACAAATTCTAGAAATAACATATTCCTACCAATGACCAATAATATCATTTGCATTTCACTTGGTATCCTGTATACATAATTAAGTACTAGAACATTTTACAAGTGTAGCAGAAACAGATACCCATACACAACCTAATCATTATCCACTTTAACATTTATGAAGCCATCAAAACATTTACTCATCTCGTATTTCAACTCCAAAATCAAATTCTTTTTCAAATACGACGAAAGACACAAACGTATCGCGCGTACTTCTTTCTAACAATAACTATCTAGGAAAGAAAAATATTTTCTCTCGTAATAAAGCAACAAGAGAGATGAAACTAAAAAGTTTCAGGAAGGTCAGCCTCGGATTGCATTTTTTTCTATGAAAGTAAATATTTTTTAAGCGAAAGAAAACCGTGGAAGGCAAAGAAACTGGAGCCACTCTAGCGCCACGTTCACGCTAATTCCCCGTTTCCCAGTTGTGTTTATAAGTAATTGTAAACTCTGAGGGAACTGCTTGCCTGACGAGAGGCCAAGAAAAACGCAATTAGCCGCTCTTGTACCGCGACCACGCTAGTGTTTGCTGTTGCGACGTGCTCGACTCGCGACAGCAAACTGTTTCGTGAGAATAGAAATGGCGACTGCTGTAAAATCTGTTCCTTTTACAACGATACGCCACAGGGAACACCGCGGAATTTATCTTACATTTTCTGCGGTGTCAATGTGAATTACTCTCATTGTGATGATACTACATCGCTTTTTCCAAGGAAGTTATTCTTAGATACACACTTAGATACTTAGCAGACACTAAATGAAATACACAAGACTAATGGTGTTCGTTACATTCTCTTTTAATCATTTTTGTTCTGCTTGATGAAGATTGTAAATAGAAAGTGATATACTGGGATTTAAATACCAATTTCAGTTAATTGTGTACATCTTTTAAATGCATTGAAAATTATATATTCGTTAGAGTGTTTAGAGGAAGAGGAACATATAATAAATAATTAAAATACGTAGACATAGGTATTATCTATTTTTAAAGAAAGAAAAAGATGTTTGAACTTTCGTTAATTAATAGATAATCGTTTTTGAGTTCTGGTTACGCAAGAAATTAAATATCTATTAATTTCACTTAGCCATCTACGTATCACAATTATAGGTAGTAATATTCATAAGTATATATAATAATGGCTACATCAAATTGATATATGTACATGAGTGATCAATTTAACTGTAAACTTCCTAGTGTTGGCAGCATTTATTCTAGCATTGGAAGTGCTGTCAACACTCATTAGAGTGTTTCCAATTAAACTGATCACCCTGTATAATGACCATGAATGACAAGAATTCAAGTATTACTACTAACTGATACTTTAGAAATGAATGGAATGTCCACGTATTTTAAACCTTATCAAATACTCCTTCATTCTCTAAGTAAAATAAAGCATCAGGAATTACTAAAAAAAAATTCCTCAAAGTCAAAAATTATATTCTGCTTCAAATATCCGATTTATCTCGTCCAACTGTCTCCTCCAATCAATAATTCAAGAAATCAAGATTTTCTTCAATAAAAATAATTTCAATGTCTTTCAATATGCTTGTTAGGGGATTTTTAATTCAAAAAACATGAAAATAACTCGATGAAGTCTAATACAACCGCCTCGGTCGCGGATTTCGCAGCCGAGCGAATTCGCAACGGTGAATGTCAGAGGGACGAAGGAGAAAAAAAAGGAGGCGGAAGTGCTCAAGGACTTTGGTGATCGTTGAGCGGCTCCCGCGTCGTCGGACAACGAGGAAATGCGACTCCAAGGTGTAAATACGGCCAACAATCGTCGCGATTATCGCGTGTGGATTCATTCCTGGACTCGTTTCGTGATCACGTTCGAATTTCGTAACGATCACTCGCGCGTTTCGCAATTCGACGCTTATTGTCGAAACCTGCGGGCCCCCTTGTTGGTAAGGCTTCTTTAATTGGCCACCTTCACCGAAATAAAAAAAATCGACCTTTTTGCTCACAGTTTCGAGCCACGTATTTGTGGAGCCAATCGTGAGCAAGATAATTGTAGAAAAATAAAATTACTTTATTTTTTTCAAGAAACATCGTACAATTTTTCTTTGAACTATGGAAGTCTGAATAAGAATTCAATTTTGTATTTGAATAAGAATGAAAAAATTCTTGATTTTAAAACAGGAAAATAAACTGCGTTTAAAATTGGAAATCGTGAAACGGTTATAAAATTGCTCTAAGCTGAAGGAGATCAATTAATATTCGATGTATTTAAAGATTTAATGAATTTTTTTAGCGTAATTTATCGCGCGAAAAGACTTCAAATTTGTCCAGTATCTAATAATATCTGCTTCGTGAAATGTGTACCTATGCTTTCTTTAAATATACCTAATATAATAATTTGAATACATGATGAATTGTATGATGACCTAACCCAGACCTAGTCGGTGTTTATTTAACGATAAGACTTTTAATTAATGTTTGAACACCAGAGATCCAGAAGCATCGTTCTCTCTACAATTCCAGCAGAGAGTAACTTTTTCCTCTGCTTTTAATGTAGCAGAAAATCATTTCGCCGCGATGGAAAACGTTGAGGCGTACTAAAGGTTAGCGTTAACACACTTTCGAAGTTTTACACCGGTCGAGAGGAAAAGCGTGCGTTTTATGGGGCTTCATAGACAACGGGACGATTGGCTTTTATCGTGGCCACCCATTTTCCTCATCGATTTTCATCCGGATAAAGCGAAACTGTTCCACGTCATTAAATGTCGTCAGTCTTCTTTATGTACCTACTTATACGATGCGTATGAAATACGGGATAGCTGAATTTGAATTTAGTAGATGGTGGAGCTAGAATACTAAAATACCACGGGAAAATAGGCAGATGTCAATATTAATGTCAGAGATTATTTAGTAAAATAGCTAGTATCCCAGATAATATCTAGTATAGAATAAGAGGGAATATTAATGTCCACTGTAAATTTTAAAGATGCGTAAAAGCTGTTACGAATGGCTATGCAGAGTCAGCTGATATCTCAATATTTCCTAAAATATTGGATATTACAGTGAAATCTTAAATATCAGTATTAATATCTCGTGTTGAATATCCTACGGCCTACACAATTCAAAAAACAACTAGTATCCCATATAATATTATCTAGAATCTCGATATTATCTCAGATATCAAATACTGAATATTAAAGCTAATACAGTAACATTTAAACATTGACACCTACATATTCTAAATTATATTATGTGATATTTCAGTACAAAACATTGAATATTAAACATTAAATCCAAAGAGTAACTTAGAAGTCTATAAGAGACTAGCATCAACATCTTGCTATTCCACTAGATATTACTGATACTATACTGATAAAAATCAGACAACTTATTACATAACAGTAGGAATAACGATTTAAACTGAAGCTATAAACTGCATTAGAAATACTATAAAGGATTTTAATTTTAATAAATTCCTCCTAGAGTGCTAGTCATTAAAGTATTCCTATCCACTTTCCAATATCCTCAAATCTCAAAGATCGTTAAATCGTGAATATCGTTTCAAAATGGTAATAAAAATTTTTGTATGTTTCTAACGACGAAGGTTCCCAATTCCATATAGACAAGATGTATATAAATACACTCTGTCCATCTAAAAATCTATATTCTATACCTGGGACATGCCGTAGTCGAACTCCCGCTGAATCCGCGAGGCGGACCAACGTGAACAGTAAAAACTGGTCGAGCGAGTGCGCCAAGTAAGCGCGATTCCTTACCAGCGTTCTCGTGTCCTCGTAAACCGAGGACGCCTCTTCCCGTTCCTAACCATCTAACGTTCCACTGTGCTTTTAATATCGCTGTCGTGCGAGCTCATCTACGATCCTGTCCGCAAACTGAAATCGAATTGAATCGCAAATCAAAATCCACGGTGACACTGCAGCTATACAGATTGTTTTACAACAGGTGTCGGAAATTTTAAAGAGTGCTGCTGCATCTTAAAACAGAACGTAAATCAAGAATGATAAAGTTGAGTTTAAAGATTAGATTTGAAGTTATTAGTTGTTGAGAGAACGCCTAAAAGAAACGCGAAATGCGTGTCTGACTCGGGACTTATTCTACTGACTTCGCTGTGCCTGGCCCAGCTTGTGTGTGTTGACAGTAGAATAAGCCGCAAGTCAGACACGTTTCACGCGAATTTTAGTAATTCTAAAATGGAAACCCATTTTCGCCATTTTTGATTTTTGTTTTATTTAAGCGTGTAGAATCTCTTCTTAAGATTTCTGATCCTTGTGATCGAATATTCTACTGTAGTACCTTTATCTATATTTTTTACTCTCTAATAAACGAGATATGACACATGGAGTTGAGAAAACATGAACTTTTCTCAGTTTAAAATTTTAAACAAACATTAACGCAACTTATTTTTCATGATTTACTATAGTTATCGTGAACATTCAAAAATGGAGGAATTTAAATAATTCTATTGACTCTATATAGTTTAATAGAATATTTATTATATCGAATATTTTTAAAAAATTTCAAAAAAGTAATTTTTATCTTTCGGAATGTCAGAAAAAATTTTAAACTCTTCCAGTAATTGAATATTGAATATTCATAAGGTATTAATTTTCTAACATGTGCAAAGCAAAATAGACGCCATGTTATTATACAGGTTAGAATATTTCGTGTCAATGTCAAGATCACCACTTGTTTCAAAGGTTACGTGCAAAACAACAGACGTGAATGATTTACCTTATCCTGCGGGCGTAAAGCGTTTCTAAACGATAAATGACCATTCGTTGCACTTTATAGACAAAAACATAACGATTTTTCACACTTTTTGCAAATTAACAGAATCACTCAACAATTTTCCTTAACCCCGCCAGCTGAAACTGTGGCGCCACCTGCAGTCGACGCGTGAAACTGCGAGTAATTTTCAAGGATGCTCGCAGGTGGCGCCACAAGACTACCCTTAGGCGGTTATTACGAATGATTGACAGAAAACTCGAATTTACTTTTTAAATTCAATGAATGATAATTGTTACTGTTCACGAAACACGAAATAGTTTGAGAGCTGAGAATAAACTGTATTATATAAGTCAGTATATTTTATACGAACCTGTCGAACAAGTCTGCAATTAACGAGGAGAAATAAGATATTGTGAACCTCGCAGTCATATTACTATATCGCTGAAATTGCTCATAAAATAGATGTAAAATTGTAAAAATGGAGTCGTTTCAATAACAATAAAGCTATTTTAAACTTGTACAGTATTATAAATTTGGTTGAATGGTATTAAAATAATAATAATAGATAAATATGGTTGAAAAGCGGGAAATTTGAATTTAAATTTCCTTCCAAGAGTGAGTAAAGAAATAATTAAATTCATTGTTAACGAAAGAAGTATTTCTTTTGAAGTAAAAGATTTCATTCTACATATGTCTAGCTATACCTATTACCCACATAGGATTCGTTTGTTTCGTATAAGTTTTGTATGAACATGTTGAAGACTTGGAGGTCCATAAACTGCCAGAGAATATATGTACTTTCGTGGAAAACGAGCGACAAAGATGGAAAACAAAGAGAGTCAAGACAAGAAGCTTTGTATTTGCATCGAAAGTGGCACTCGAGAGAAGAGACGAAAATATGATAACCCTCGATCAAAGCAATCGTTTCACTCATGAGCGTCATCCCCAATAAATAGCTGGGAAATTGGTTGCAATATCGCGCATAAAGTGACCATCCCAACCTTATGAATGTGACTACATTAAATGAATAATTGTATGTGCGTATGCACACATTTTTTACGTTTAGAACTATAATAATAAATTGCAAAAGTAATAGAGAATCGTTCATTAGTAAATTCAAAATGTAACAATAAGCTTGAATTTTATAATAGGTTTTTGAATATCTACTAATTCAATTCCTAGACCAAATTCAGAAGTGTTGAAAGTTCAGATTCAACCTCAAGTTTGAAGACATAAAAATATAGAAACTTGTTTGACGGACTTCTATTTTAATTCTATTTTTAATTTCAAAGTCTAAGTTACATCTTAATTTTAAAATCGAATTTAAAATTGATCTTGATAGCACAGTCTATCGAAAATCTTTGAAATGAATTCAATTTTAGTTTCACAATTGTGTTAATAAAAAGAAATAGATAATAGCTGAACTTGCAGGCACTGAAATTGCCGCTGAAGTTACAGAAAAGGATGAAAATCGACGAGAAATCACGGTACAGGTGAAAAACAAAATTATAGCCAATTTCGCAGGTGAAGCTAACACACGGAATCACGGGCAAAATTACGGTGGTAATTGACCTGTGGTAATTGAGCTGTGGGCTGTAACGTCACTGCGCGAGACTAAATTGTGGTCTGCGACAAAATTTCAGTGAGAATGGTGAGCACCCTTCCCACTGCAATTTTATTGCGTCCCCCAAATGAGTTATAGTCGAAAACAGAAATCAAATTTTAGGTTAACGATTAACGTTTTCCCATATTTAATTACTGAACAAATTTAATTTCGTTTGAAAAAAACCCTTTTGCCGAAACAGAAATTACATTTGTCTCAGAAATGCGAATTTCACAGAGTTATAGAACTAACATTTTTAAATTCAACTAAAATAATGGTAAACTGCATCAAGTTGTATGAGAAATGGATTGTATCAGAAATTTCAATTAGATACATGAGCAAAACTACTGTAGAAGAAGAAATGCACAGAATTCTACCACTGATGAAAATTTAATAGAAAGTGAACACGTCATGTGAATAAGATAAATAATTTAAAATGGAAAAATTGGTAGATCCTATAAATAGCCCTAAAAACATATGGCACGGTATACGTAAGTAAAAAGGTTGTATTGAATATGTAATGTATACAACTGCATCAGAAATAAGTACAAAATTGCATAAAAGATAAGAAGGCGACCGAATTGGAAGGACACAACGAAGATAAGAATCTTTTTAAAAACGACTATTATGTTATCCACAAGATCCGATAGAAGACTCCTAAAGCGATCGCTGCATCGTAGCAGAAGCTTCAATCTTCTGCAATGCGTCTAAAAGAAAATCTCCCACGCCCCATTGCGATTCTCGTCGAAAGTGCAACGTGCAATTTGCTACCTGAGCGATCTCGAGTCGTTCGCGAGCACAAGGTACCCTTATCTGACCGTGATAACGCGAATCGCGATAAGGGGAGGCGAGGCAAGGTGAAGCATGTCCTGGCGCCTGCACAGCGAAACCAGCGCGCTCGTATCGCTCGACCTAAATTCGCAAGACACGTTGGTCATCGACTTCCACCAATTTTGAACAGAGGTCCTTTACTAACATACAATAATTTTCTATTTCACCCACATACCACAGATAATATCTGTGGCTATAAGACAAATCGATCTATGTCATGTTTTCAATTTTAAGTTGGAGCCTTAATTGAGATCTATATTCTTATAGAATTTATATTTGTAGAAGGAAGAAAAGGCATTAAAAGAATTTTTTCACTTGAATAAGGGTTCAAGAAGACAGAAGTCAATAAAGCAGTATTGTAGTTGAAAACTTTAGACACCGATATGTGAAACACAAAAACATGTAACTTAGGCCATTTTGTCTTACAGCCATAGATGTATCAGAAGTACTATCACCTGGAAAAAATTAATTGTTTCAAATTCTGGTATTTGAATAAAATTAAATGGCCCACTTTTTTAAATACACTGCTAGTCATGAGTTTGGACTCAGATTGTAACTCAGATTGTAACATTATAAATGTAATATATCTACTTTTGTTAAAAAGAAATTTAATCTATTAACAAACATTAAAGATGCTAGAGTAAAATTTATCCTCACCTGAAAATACTCAAAAAAGGGAAAAACTGAATCATTGCTCAATTTATGTGTCTAACAAGATAACTCCAATTTTCCTAGAATTTGAGGAATTCCCAAAGTTTGACTGATAGTGTGTGCAGACTTCTTTCAAATTTACTTTCTCCCCTCCCTGATCTTAATTTTAAGCACTAGTCAGTAAAGCAATTATATTGAATTTTAAGTACTGGTCGAGAACTGGCTATTTCTTAATTAATTTGTCATCGACTTAGTTCTAGAGAGAGGATAGAGGCACGAGAAGTTATTTAAGAGATTAGACCGCGATTCCACTGGCTGTGGAGCCACCATTTTTGCCGTAAATCACGGCTGCAACGCGATCGATATCTGGAAAACGAGACGGGCTTCCCTCCTTCGTCCACCGATGTACTCGACTGGAGGAGGATCGCCCTATTTCCTAGCGTGTTTACGTGGAAACACGCGAGGCCCGGTGCTTCCGGAAGTGGGTACTTCGGAGGCGGCGATAGGCCAAGTTCCTGCTGCAAACTGGTTCCCCAAGCTCCTATCGCTTTGGGAACTAGCAGCGGTGAAAAGGAACGGGTGATTCAGTACCTCTTTCCAGATATATTAGCTCTGATAATTAAGTAATTAATAGTTCACAGTATTTTCTTAAAATGACTGTGCCTTTTTTAATTTCGCTGAACTAATTTATGCGTATACCTAAGTTATCGTGATTCTTTTTTGTTGAGTTTCTCTATCTCGCTAAATTAAATCGTGTATCGTAATATTTGATTTAGCTGTAGAATATAATACATGTTCTTTGAGTCCTTGACAGGAAAGTGTTTCTCTTATCTAGAGATCGTAATTTCAGTTGGAAACGAGAGGAAAATTGCTCTCTATGAAAATATGCACTGGAAATATAAACCGAGTGTTTTTCTAGCGAGAGTTTCCACTAGCGTGAGACACGCGCACTTGACCTCCTGAAAACTGTTATACATGCAACTCCAGACTCGATTTTTGACTCAAAATGAAATCGCCAGTAAAAAAATATACTTTCACTATTTCATAGTCTCTTTTCAATAAAAAATAACCTTTCTTAGTTTCACCTTAATTTAGTTAAGGAATTTAGTGTGATCTCAAATATAGAACATCTAAAATTTGGTGATAATCTCAAATTGATAGAAAGTCTGACAAAATGATCAATTCAGTACAGAAAACATAACCAATGTTCTAAAGAAATATCAAGGATTATTAAAAAAAACTAAAAATCTATTTTATAGAAATACTGCACATGGAATGACCTAAGAAGATAATTTCGATTATCTTTCGCGTCATTAAACCTTCAAATAGAAATTGGGTTAAAGATCTTCCAGAAACGAGCAAAACTTCTAATGTGATTCATCGCCAAAATTTGAGCGAGGATTTATAGTTTCGACTATAAAAAAAATCTGGCAATGTGGGTCATGCATGGCCCGCACAGATGATACGCTGATAGCGTTCTTGATAAACGAAGTGACTGACTGATTGCGTACCGACGACCTACATCAACGCCTCGTCTCGTTTTCTTTCGTTCTTGTGCAATGGAACGATAAGTTTCTTTTTCTTCTCTCTATTCTACAACTTTCTTTACTTCTTTCTTTTTCAGCCACTTATGGGAGAACGTTGCCTTATCTGCTCTATTTTTATTCTACGTCTGATTTTATTTCGATTCTTTTCCCACGAAAAATTTCTCCTTGCGATATTTCTTTATTTTTTTATCGACAGATAGTGAGCTCGTAAAAAGGTAAAGAAGGTATGATTATAATCGTTAAGGTGTTTCGCTTATCATGGACACAGTCATGAGATATATAATTTATGATATAAGAAATACTGTTCTACTTTCTTTCCTGATATGGAGCTTTTTTCTTTGTGTATTTTAATCAATTCTGTAAATATTACATTTGAAACTTCAAGAAGTTTCATATCATTTTAAACTACAAATGTGGTGAATATTATTTATATTTCAAAAAACTAATTTAGGATATAAAAAATACTCTTTGTACTATCTACTAAATTCTAAAAGTATTTCTGATCTGAGGAACCCCAAAGAGTCACCGCCTTGGACTACAGCAATCTCTGATCCCTTCATCATAAAGACGCTGAATATCATTTCCTCTAGCAAACAATTATTTTTAACACTACAAACATCCTATTAATTTTTCCTATAGGTATTATGAAATATCTCCTCCTTCCCTTTCCACTATTCAGTTCTAAAAATACGAGCTCAGAAATCCCCAGAAGCCACAACGCCACCATAAACTTCAACCTTCGTCCCCTTCACCATAAACACCCAAAATACCATTCAGCCTACCAAAAAGAAACCTCAACGCAACAAACATTCTATTCATTTTTCCTCTACTAAGAAAGACCTTCCTCCTTGTGTACCGCTCAGTTCTGCAAAAAGAATCGCAGGAACCCCAAGAAACCGCATCTTCACCTTGAACTTCAGCAACCTCTGCGCGCCCTGCTTTTAGAATCCCGCGGTTGCGTGAAATGTCATTTTTCTTCGCGAAACAGACTGGAAAACAAGAGTAGGAGGACGGGAGGATCGGTGTGCAAGACGGGTCCGTGGTTACGTAAGAGAACGAACGAAGGGAACGATAAAAATAAGCGTTGGAAAGGTGCAGGAGGCGAAGAGAGAAAGCGGCGCGGCGTGTGTTTGCCAACCGTGGCGCAGAGGAGTCGCCTCCTCCGCCTCTTGTCTCGCTGATAACCGGCCGATAAAGTGAACCGTGGGTAAATATAGAACGTCCCGATGCTCTCCTCGGTCACGTTGCACATCGCCACGATGTCTGTTCGGCCGGTGCGCGGACATGCCGATGATATACCGCTCTTCCGTCCATCAACGATTGAAATTGCGCTGCGACCACGCTCGATCATCGATGCCTCTTCCCCGATGTGCAACGCGCCACTTTTTCCCCGATCACCCTACGAGAATCCCTCGGACGAAAGAACTTCAGTGACAACTGAATACCCACTGACTGAGATTGAATGATACGCCTCTAGGCGTCGCCTTGAATCCTTGCACGCGTGTGATCACCACGGCGGGACTGAGCCGACTTTGACGGTGATGTTTTTATAATGGATCTTGAATTTATGGAAATGTTATGCACTTGGAGAAATGTGGCAGAAGGTTTCGATAGAGAGGGTTTCAGTATCTGGTGATTGCAACTATCAGTTGTACCTCGGCTCTGGGTTGAACGTGGCGATGATGGTCAGTCGGGAAGTGAGCGTGGGAAGTTGATTTTAACCATTTTACGCTAAAAGCGTTGTATACATATATGCGATATTGTATGTTAAGTTTAAGGAACTAACGATAAATATAGTTGTAATTTTAGAAAGAATTTTTTGTGATAAAATAATCTTGTTGGAGAGTTAGAATTATACTAAGAGAACATAGAATGTAGAATATAGAAAGATAGAATATACCATATAAGTAAAGAGAACTAACATTGCTTTGAAAAATTTTATAAAAAGAATTTTAGTGATAATGCTACTCAAAACAGAGTAAAAATCTTGTATGTAATTCCTTAGTTTCATATAGGCACAGTATTTGAGTTATCTATACACTAGGTAGTAACGATACACATTAAAATCATTACAGTCGAAAAGAAGTCAAAATGAAAGTAAAAACTAATATTCTCCAAATTCCTTAACAGAAAAAATTTTCATTGAAATTAATTCATTAATACTTTTTAGATCTAATTTTTGGTCGAAAGATGCCTCACTCACAGACACCACTTAACTCTTTACGCCGTCAATAACAATGAGAGAATTAAACCTGAGGCAAGGGATCTATGCATCATGAAAGAAGAAACCGCGACGCAGAAACAAATAGGGTAAAATTACTGAATAACAGGAGTCAGACCTTTCTGCAAGTAAAAACGCTCGGGCCACCAATGGAAAATTAAATAGTTGACTGCGTATGTGTGCGCGAGCGCGCGAGTCGGAATAATAATTATATGGGCCAGTGCAGCCAGTGCGTGGGAGGGACTTGACACATTGTCATTATCCTCATCCTATCGTCTATGTTTCACGCGGCGGACATTCATGTGTGTGCATACGATGCAGAAATTCGTGCGAGTGCATTAATGTATATACGTAACCGTATCACTAATTCGTCCTACAGATCAATATCACGTGACAATTAATTTCAATCGCTTGACCACTGATTTCAATGGTCCCTGAATCTTCTCAAGCTAAAAAAGGTTTGTAATACTTCTTTCTTTTACCATAAATTTCCCTGGGAAATTTAATTTTATTTCTTCAGCCGAATTTTTGGAATTCAATTTAAACCAATTTTAATTTTGAGGAGAATGACCAAATTTAAAGAAATATCAGACTCATGCTCTTAAATCTCACTGCAACGTATTCAAGTACATTTCAACCCACAATATATTATGATCTCTTCTATCTGGTAGTATTAACCTCGTGTCTACCAACAGCATGTGCGATACACGGTTCATAATGCACGCACACCACACACGAGCCACACACGTGCTGCTGGTCTTTGGTCGTGCGTGTAAGTGAGCCACTCACGCGAACCGTGTGCATCGTACACGCACACGTTCGTGCATCGTCACTCAAGGCCGTATCTGCATCCTGCTGCAATTCACACAGTACCTCCCGCTATTAGCGCTGGAAAATCCATTGGATGGGTTCTCAGACGCACCGAGGCCGCGGAAAAAGGGAAACGCATCAGAACCTTGGCTGGGTTATGCGATAACGCGTTGCCTGAGTCTCTAAGAGGGAAAACGTCTCCTCTCGAAACTTTAATTCTATTCTCATGAATCAATCTCTTTCTACGTAATATCTAACTGTTGTGATCAGAAGAACAGCCGATTCCTGTTTTTGTTAAGAATCCTGTGTGATTTGAATTACGCGCGCAGCGTCTGCTAGTGAAAACGAAAGTCTCTAGATTTTTTTCTAGACACCCTAATTGCTTACTGAAAGGTAGAATTCTGATTTTGAGATAAAGATCTAAGAATGTTATGAAATTTATAGTTAGCACTAGTATACAGGGTGTCCAAGCTGAAGTAGGCTACCTAAATATTTCCTCTGTTTTTAGTACATGAAAATCGTTCATAGCATAATTTGAATGGTTTTGAAGAAGGAATATCATGGAAGAACAATCTTTTGCATAGGACTATTTTTTTTTAATTCTTCAAATGTTTGTGTTATTAAAAAACGAGGAAATATTTAGATGTATTTTGTAGATTTGTCACTTGAAAGAATTCTAATGAGTTGGGAGTTAAATAAAATATAATCTATCGTATTGCGTAATCTCTTTTCCTCTTTGCCATTTTGTATTACGATTAGAGGAAAGTTCTAGGAACATCTGACCCCCATTGAAACGTGCATATTATGGTAACTGTGTTCAACTTTTTGCTAGCTCCATATTCTACTTATCTCCCTGTGCCCGTTACGGGTATGCGGGTTCAATCTCCATGCTCGCAACCACCCATGAACAAAATATCCATATCGTGCCGAAAACCGCTTAGAACTGTCTCGATAGTGGAATTGGTTTCGCAATTAATGTCACGGCCCACATAACATTGACTAAATGTGACGCATTTTTCGTGGAACAATTGTGAGACACGTCATCCATTGCTTTATCGTGACTGCGTTAGTTCGTTCTTACGCTTTCACTACCTTTTCTATAGAGAAATAAAATTCCCTAGACTATCCTTTTTTCAAAGTTCCTAAATTCTCTGTTTCGATTAGACATTTCGAACGTGTGGATTTGTAGAACGAAAATGTTCAATTTTAAGAAAATGTTATTATTAAGTAACATATAAATTAAAGCTAAAAGATGTATCTTAAAAGTCCTTCCACATAAGGAGAGTTACGTACAAAACGACACGGCGTTTCTTCCAACTTGGAAAGGAAAGTTGCTACCGTCCGAATCAATAATTTAAGCCAATAAAAGGATCATTACACGCACGTAATGTGAAGAAACAAGGGAAAAAGTTTCACCCTCTATGAGAGCAGCCAATTAGTATGTGTCGTCGAGCACAGACAGCTAATGCTATTTTTAAATCATTAAAGAACACGAACCTGCTTAACTTCTGTCAGTGGGAATCGTTTCCTGATAGTGAGACAGAATTTAAACGTCAACGTGAAAAGAAGACTGAATGGAAAATCGAAAATGAATTACTCCGAAGTTATTTGTCTTCGGGTTCGATTCATTAAATTTTGCCAGGGAACCAATACTCTGGGAATGGCTTTAAGAGTTTCCCCTTTTGTCTACGGGCTATTGAAAACCTTCGTTACCATTAAATAATGCCCTGGCGTCTTTTGTATTCCACCGACTATTTATCTCGCGGAGAGTTTCGTTCTTCGACGAAAAACAAAAAAGGAAAGCCGAGAACCTCGGTTAACCCCGTCCTATTAAGACCTCGTTTGGCGTAACAAACATCCCAATGCGGAAACCGCGACTGAATTTCTCTCTCTGACAAACACTCTGCCTCGTATTTATCTCAAGTTTTCTTACAGCAGGTGGTGCAGTCTTAAAAATTGCGTAGGGTGGAGACATCTGATCGAGTTCCAGTTTTCTAAAGTTGCATTAAAGTATCTTAAATAAAACAATGTTTAAAATGCTCTAATAAATGGAGGCTTATTAAGTGTTGTTTTCTAGATGAGAAACTTTGGCTTTATTTTTAAAAATTTTTTCTAAATATAGATATTGAGCTTGATACTTTTTTTTCTTTTCGCATGTTGCGCGAAGTGAACAGAATTTAGTAAAAATATTAACTTCGGTATGAAGAATTCTGCAATTTTTGCAATTATATAAATTTACAGATTTTAATCTCTAAAATTTTCTTAAGAATTTTACATTAGGCATGCAGAATTCTGCGTTTTTTGTAATTATACAGACCTACAGATTTTAATCTCTGTAATTTCCCTAGGCACGTGTAGATATAAGCTATGTAAACTGTTTCAAACCTCTTTCAAGGAACATTTCCCATTTGTGTCAACTTCCCTAATTGCAACAATCTAGATATTATGCACAGAATTTGGAATGACACAGAATTTGCCTAAGCATACTTATTTAGTTACATATGTTTTCAGGAAATTAAACTAGTAGTCATTCTCACTATATCTGTACCATATAATTTTTTACATGAATATTCCATTTCTCTAAATTCTTCTAATCTACAAAACAGACTCTATATATCATCAAATTCCATAAATTACATTTTAATATTCTACACTCCTTTAAAATTCTCTAGACACATTAAAACAAGCTAACAATAAATCGCTAAAATATTAGAATTCAGTGTCAATTAAATTTTCTAGACACATTTCACTAGATCTCTCATTCTAAGTAATTTCTCAACAATTTTTGAAATCAAAGTAGATATTTCACTCTTCCAAATACTCTCACGTAAACTACATTCAAATTAATCTACAATAATTTCTGCTTCTGCTCTCGTGCTTTCGACGAGACGTGCATCGTTGTAGCACGCGAGAACGGTGCAGTATGGCAGTAGTGCAAGCAATCACTTGCATTGACGGAAGTGGACACGAGACAAAGGGGGAGGGCAGGGTGGAGGGACGCGTGAGAGGAGAACGTGGCCAGTGACGTCACGTCCGGTTACTCGTCGACGTTTCACTCTTTTTCTCGCCGACCATGCGACCAGGGAGAAAGAAACGTGGACACACAGCGAACTCTCATTGCCAATTGTGTTCAAGGTGTCATCCTAAGCCTGAACAATTTTTATATTTCATTCTGCTAAATAAAATTAATTCACTCTGCTTGCATTGAACATATAAATTTTATCTCGAAAACTTCAATTAGAGCATAAACTCACGCTTCTTTAAAATTTGACTAACGTTGTCTTGTATTATAACTACATATATTATATTCCACATGTTAAGAATTTTATCGAAGTCTCTATAAATGAGGTTTTAAATATTATGAAAGTATCATAAAAATAATTTATTTGGAATTTAGGCTAAAATATAACTGAAATTAACTCGACTAAAAATCTGGGATTCTTTAAAACCTGTAAAACACTTTTAGAACCATATGAAAGTGTCTTCGCGATAATAAAAAGTCAAGTGTATCTCAGAGACCCTCAAAATGATCCTCACCCTTTAATTACACCTACAATGCATAATTACATAACCTACATTTCACACATACCATATCTCTTTGAAGCATGATGGAGTTAAAAGTGTCCCACTCTTTTAATACCTAAATATGCAAAATAGGATACTTTTTATACCACCTTGAAAAATTCAAATTACTTGAAACACCCTAATCATTCCCTAATAATTAAAATAAACCTACTTTGGTAAATTTTATAAGAATAAAATGTCTGTGCATCATGGGCTTCAAAGACACATACAATAGAACCTTAATTAACTCGGTCCCCATTATTCTTGCTCCTTTATATTTAGGTTTACCTCTATTCAGTGAAACAACAATACGAGTACACAGAAATACTAATTAAAATTGAAACTATGATTTAATAATGACCTATCGAAAATACTAAAATTAGTTACCTATCAATGAATAGGCTCTTCCAAATTGAAGTCACGTATTAATCGAAGCCCTATTGTACCATAATAACTCCGCCCACTTACCTATCTTACTGTTGGGACTGTAAGGATCGTAGCTGCTGGAGCTCATGGGGCTAGCGTATCCATTGTTGCTGGGGGGTTGCTGTTGGTGCGCCAGTGGGCTGGAGTGAGCCAAAGGGGGTTGCTGCGAGTCGGTCAGCTGTTGCTGAGGAGTCGTGTAGACCACGTGCTGGTTCTGCAGCGAGGGTGAGCCAGGGCTGTTCGTTGCGAGCCAGTCGTCGGGCCTCGCGACCTTGTTGGCGCTCGCGATGCCAGTGAAGAGGCTGTTTGCTGCTGTGACCGGTCCTGTGACCGACGACGGCGTCGTCGACGTCCCAGCCATGTGTTCGGGCGTCTCGGCCTTGATCAGCGTCAAGGACGCCGCTCCAGCGACCACCGAGGCGATCGTCCCGACGCTCGATACCCCGCTCGCCGAGCCTCCGTTCGTGGTGTCCATGCTGGAGTCGCTGGTGTCCATGCTGGACGTGGCTGGATCACTGGTGGCTAACCTGGAAGTGGCTGCCAACACGACACCCCCCGTGCCAACCACTCCCGACGCCTCATCGTAACGCACCGCTACGTTGCCGCTCACTAAGCTGGCCACCGTGACGGGTCCTCTGCTCACCTCTGCTCACCTCTGCACACCTTCCGCTCGAGCTTTCTTCGATCGCTTTCTCTCACCTCTCCGTGGACTCCCCCCTGGCAATTGTTGCTGCTTCTCAGGGCGACTAATTGGAATCCCAATTGGCCAAGTGGCTGAGGATGTTTCTGTGTTCTCTCTTCTTCTAGCGCTGAAGGCAGTGGTCTCTATCGATCAGAGATCTAACTCTGACCCGCTCAGGCTAACCCTGAAGCCTCGTTCACGCAATCACGCACTCGCAGGGAAAAATAATGAGCACTCTGTCGCGTGTATATGCTGTCCAGGGTGAAGCCTATGACCGTTGGTGGAGGAATGTCGAGCCACCCCTCGATGTCGCTCTTTTTCCTCTCGTTTTTGGGCTCACCATACAGTGCCCCTTTCTTCTGGGTTCCTTAGCTTTCGCTTCTGTTGCTTTAATGGCTATTATGCGCGCGTTTATATCACAAACGGACGCGATCCGAGCTTGCACGGGGCTCAATCGTGCCTGCGTTGTTTCACCAGCGCTTCTCTTCGTCGCGGTTCAGGGACTTCTTTTACCGCATCTTGACGCGCGCCTCGAACCTCGACTTCAGGTGCATAATGCTCAAACTCGTCGGAATCGTCGTCCGTTGCTGGCTTGAGGTATCTGGAACAAAAAATTCAGTTCTTAGCTTCTGGTCTAAAAGGTGTCCATCTTTGAGTTGTTCTACACTAGGTTTTGCTAGCTGTGAAAAATATGAAATAAAAGAACCTGTCACATGACCAAAAGATGTTGAGAATAAAGTCTGTTCTATCTATAATCTATTGCAGTCTATAGCCTATTTTTCTCATCATGTGTTAATTAGTGGATATATTGAAATTAATTAGTGAATGTAATATTTTTTTAACTAAGACTTATTAGATTCTCTGAAAAACTCCGACCAATTTTTTGGTTAAAAAATGTAAATTATGTTGTATTGATTAAACATTATGAATAAGTAATTTATCTGACAGATTTTAATAGTACAAGTCAATTTCTTATTAAACTGCTACAAAATTTTCTGATGAACCTTTGACTTTGTGGTAACGTAAAGAGAAAGTACTAAGTAATTTATATTTACATAAAATAATTTTTTCATCTCCTTTTTAAACTTTTATGAAATTACGACTGGTAAGTATAAAAATGTGTCTAAATCCAATTGATTTAGAGCGCAAAATCAGTGCTGCACTTAGCACTTGCTACTAACAAGAAATTGGTTCCAAGGGCAACTATTGCATTGTTCTTCTCATCTCAGTGACTTCCATCGCCACAATCTTCGATAAGATAATTATGCGTATCTGAAGAACTGCTACAATATAAATAAGGTTAAATCACTTTGCACGCTAGGGTTCAGTGTACCCAGAGCTGGGGTTTTAATCGTCACGCGTGCTATGTCAATTACTACGAAAGACTGGTAATCTTTATCAAACGAATCTTGATAGCTTATCATAAAGGACAGGGTATTTTTAATGTCATCTGGTTTTACACATGTCTAAGCGTAGCGAATGCACCAATTAAATTAAATCTACTGTGTTTCAGACTTATTTCTCTTAGCAAGTGTCTTTTATAAAATCTTCCAAGAAGGAAATGCAAAAAATATTTATGAACTTCTACAATGTTGAAAAATAAATCACTCCAAAGGTATTCATAACGAAGAAAAAAATCCTGTGGTTATCAAAATTACAAAATTATTCCTAATACACTGACAAAGGCCAGGCAGACCTCATTTCTCAGCTAGATTTTAAAGAATCTTGCTAGAATGGTTGTTTCATCGACATTCTTTTAATAAAACACGTGTAACTTCCATCGACTGTGTTTTAACGGAGACCACACGACACGCCATTACACCTAAAGGGAATTTCAGAGCGAGAACTCCCGATCAATGCTACGCAATTTCCTTCTGCGTGGAGAAATCTCAGGTAATGATACGCTTCAACGATCGGAGGAACGGCGTCCCGATGAAACAGAAGTTCCATGAATATTCTTGGTGCTCTATCTAGACTTTCAGACGGTCTAAATACGCGCCAATGGAAATCTAACTACTTCAAAGCTTGTGAAAATGAACGTCGTTATTCCATACATAATTCGCGATCATACGAATGGATTAGGTCAACAGTTCATCAGAAACAAATTTGGAATATTTACCCAGGTTTAGATTAAATTCACATAAAACCTCAGCTGCGTTCAAATGAAATTCCAATTTGATTTCAATTCAACTTCGTCATGTTAGATTAGTCTCTATTGAGACTAAATCGCTTCCCAATTTAGTCTTTATCAGAGTTCCGATAATTATATTCAATTCACTCTCAATTTACTGAAAATTTCCTCTTTCTTTATGGTAGGCTTGAAGATAATGAACTGACGATAATAAATATTTATCATTATTCTATAAATAGAAACACAATCCTGTCTATCTTTCGAAGATTTGTCAGAAATCCTACGACAATTCATCGCCGCAAAGCGGAATCATCAAGGTCATAGAAGCTGAAGAATTTTTCAAATTTCTTGTTACCTAACAGAGAATGTGAGGCTTCCATCGAGTGAACACTCCGAAGTGTCACTACTTCAACTGACAGTGAACAAGCTTCACTGCCTACTTAACGCTATTGAACATAATGAAGTTGCGTGGCAATTGACTAGTTGAGAAAGAACAGGTTTACGACAGCAAAGAAGTTACATTTAAGAGAAGACGCTTGGAACAATGCAACGGCAAATTGATAGGATGCTCGGGCATCGTAGGATGCGTTTTTATCAATGACGAGGAGTGAAAGTGGCAGTTAGTTGCGTGAATGATGAGCGCCAATTCACGCCTCATTCGTGGCTTGTCGAAGGAGGTCGAAGGTGAGGGATAAAAGGGAGACGTCCTCAGGAATTGGTATGGAGAATCTGGAAACACCTAAACTATCATTATGGTACATCTAAAAAGCTAAATAATAAGTTTCCCTTTAATAGTAGTGAAAGGTTCTTAGTAACAGTACTATATAAATTATTACGAATCATAATAATTTTATAAAAATCGTAGAGGCCCTAACAATCTTTATACACCTCTGGTAAATAAACAAGTAACCACTTGGACTTAGGATAAGTGTACCTAATACTGGACATTAGCTTTATCTTTAATGAATAAAATACAACACAGTGGTCAAACTGCGAAAGTAAAGAGGGGTAGTTTAGCTACTTTGCTGCGTTTCATTTTTTTAAGATACAGGAAACGTCCAGTACTACGTGCTTCTAATTAAAGTCCAGTATTAGCAACCCTAGCTTAGTTACTTAAACGATTCCAATTTTTTTCAAAGTTAGTTGACAACCTATAAATCAAAGAGCAGAGCAAAATTTCTACTCGATACTGAAATTATTTTATTAAAGAATACTTTGCATGAAAGCTACAGTACTCACCTCGGGCAGCCGAAGACAACCCTATCAGATCCTAGAACCTCAACAGGTCATAGGTGCACTGTCTATAAACCCCAGGAAAGCAATATCATCTAAACATCTAATCAATAGCTTCCACGAGCACGAGGTCTCTTTATCTCACTTTCAAGGAGAAGGAAACACTTAAACCTAGAAATAATAACCTTGCAAGACACTTAAACACACCTCCAGGCAAACAAACACTAAACAGTTTAACTATCGTTCAGTCTTCACTAAACCGCATAAACCGTCTAAAGAAATGACCACACTATCCACCATTCACCATTCAAATATAAAGAGTCTTTAAGGCTCTCATCACCACTCTTCCTGCAATTAGAATCGTCTTAGCTAGCACTGATAATATAACTATGCCAGCATGAACGTATTAACAAATACTGATCAACACTTTTCTAACAGAACACCTAACACTAGAAACGTTGCTCACTGGTAGTGGTTATATTCTCAAGTGCATCGGGAATCCCAGGGTTTGGAAGACGACGGGAAAGAGCAGGAGAAGAGGCATTCACGGTACCGAGAAACGCGCTCCGTCGAGAGCAGTGCGCAGCGTGACGCAGTTGCCGAAACTGCGGCACGGGCCTCCCTCCATCAGTCACGATGGGCCTTGAGACGGTCTCCAGTGGTGGGATAACCAAGGCAGGTCGACTGGGTCCACGACTTTCTACGCAGCTCCGACCTGACTGGCCCCAAAACGAACACTGAGACCGGCTGAGTCGGCGCGCTTTTGCTCTGATCCCCGTCAACCCCACTTGGGTCCCTCGTGCCTCTTGTTTACCTTCTGCTTCTTTCCCTTCGCCTGTGTTTTGGCGTCTGGTCGCGAATTTTTCCTTTATTGGGCGAGATTCAAGTGGGCAATTCGAGCGATGCAGAAAAACACTCGATGGACCTTTTTTTAGGAGGCACGCGGGGATGGTTAATTGGGACACCTGAGTGATGAGATTGCAGTTCTGCTTTGGGAAAACTGATCTACTTGGAATTTTGATGGCCTGATGGTCTGAAGCACTTGAAATTTTTCGTACTTTTATTCTTGGTCTTTTATGGTGGTTTGAAGGTGAATCAGTTTTTGTAAATTTAAAGAAAATTTAAGAATTTTGGTTTGAGAAGCTGCATGTGTAACAGTATGTATAATAAGTAGATGTGTTTTAAATATTATTGTTAAATTGTAGCCTTTCAGAAGAAAAAGAAAGAAAGAAAAATCTAGAAGACATCATTAACGACGTGCACCTAATGGATACAGCAAAGTGCTTGTACGCAATTTCATACTAAGTACAACAATGTTGAAGTGTTAGGTATCTAATGTAATGCTTTCTATGAAGCACAATACTCTGATATTTCCAAGAAGTAATACAAAGCTAATAAAGAGAATCCTAGTGATATCGAAACTGCGTTGGTTTTTACAAAGGAAGTGGAAAATGTACACGCAGGTAGAACAACATCTGAGGAGTTCAGAATCTTAGAAAAATTAGCCTCTTATAGTAACTTCAAAAATAGTTATAAATCTGTATGAAAAGGGAACAAACTTTGAAAAACTCTCAAAGCAAATGTAGTACATAGAATACTCTTTGAGGGTACTTTATCGGTGGAATATAAGCAATTTCATGAAAAAAAGCTACAAATTTCCAACATTCACCTTCCTAATATCATAAATTTTAAGAAAAATTATCGAAAAAGCAATAAAATCACTCCAAAAAGAAGAGCTAAGTGATGTCTGAACAACACACGGTCTATTCTACTTCTTTACTCCTAACAGACAAAGGCTACTCATTTCCACTCTACTCCAAGTACAAAGTCTAGTAAAAAACCATTAACCAAATATAAAATTTATCACATTCTACCACAGCAATAAAAATCCGAAAAAATTCGTAAGTTTAAGGAACCCTAAAATTAAACAAAATTCGTGTTCTACAGTTAAGATCACCCATTCCTAAGACACCAACATCCACGCCAATTTTTCCAAAGAAAAAAGACATCCCTGAAAATTCTCAAAATGGACCTCCACTGTAGCAAGTAATTACAGGGAACCAGTCTCAAGAAGAAAGAAAGACCTTGGAAACAGCAAAGTGACTTTCGATGCCCTTTGTCAGACGCAGAGGATCAGCGGGGGGTCATGATTCCCTTATCCCCGGCATCGATCTATCGATCGCCAGCTCCTCAACTCTCCCGTCAGCCCAATCAAGACCGTCCCCGCTGAAAACGGCGATTTATTAATCACCAGTCGGCTCTACGTTGTCATCTCGAACACGCACGGCCGACTTCTGACAATAGCAGCCTGTGGGTAGACCGTGTGTTGTCACGGACAGAACCCGCTTGCTTTGCATGTCGTTGCTGGCGGACTAATCGATTGCTAAACCCTGGACAACGTGCCTGGACGATGTTTTGCCGAATGATCTTAATATTTAAACGCCTGTTACGATCGAGGGCAATGATTTGTTGCTGTGGTACGTGGCAGCGATTAGGATCGATGTTTGGTGATGAATGTGAGCTTTACTTGAGGATTTGCTGTAAGAAATCGATCTAAGTGGACTGAGGCTTCTGGTTTTCTATTTTGTGGCGAGAAGTGTGGAATGAAATTTGTAATTTAATCGTTTAGGACTGAACTTGGAATACTGAGATATTGATGAGTGGGGGAAATGATCTAATAGGGATTAAAGAGTCATAGATACAAGAATACAAACTTTTATAAGTGATAAAAAAAAATATACTTTATGTCTGGAATTTTCGAACAGTCAGGTATGCCCAACATTGATACTGCTAAAGGTTTCAACTACTAATAAAGTTTAATACTTAATAGTTAGACCCAAAATAATAAGCAAAGATATATCAGCAGGACAGACTTTCCCATACGGAAATATGAATTTATTTAACCACATGCAGTTTATCAAACGAAGCAAGGACTATTTCTGGTGACAGACACGTTGATAGGCGTCGACAATGAATGAAATAGCGTTTTCGCGATAGCCACTTCCGCTTAGGAAGGTCGAGCTGTGTAGTACTTTCTGATCGCGCATATCAATGGCTAGCTTTATTGTTTCACTAGTTATCTCTCTGCACACATTATTACAAGAACTACTGGCATACACAATTAAAGGGAAATGAGATAAAATATTACTCTAAAATCTTCGAACAATCATTCTAAGTGTTGTTCCAAGAGAGTAAAAAACTGATATGAAAATACTAAGAAAAGGGAAAAATATCAGAATACTATCCATTAGAAAAATCATAGAAATAACAATAAAATCATTCCAAAAAGAAAAACTGAGTGATGTCTGAACAATATAAGGTCTATTCCACTTCTTTACCTCTGACAAGTCCATAGATGGTCCATTCTATTTTTTTTCTACTAAATATAGTTTAAGACAATCTAAACTAAATTTAGTGTAGTTCAGCAAATTCCATTAATCGCCAACTAACTTCTTTCGAATTCCCAAAAATCTGTGACCAGAATCTTTATTTCATGCCTAGAAAACTACAGTAAGCTTTCTCAAGATTGCGAAATTCCCAACACGCAGATACAGATAGAGTAACTATTGCACGAAGAAGTTATAGTCTCCTCCCGTGAATTTCAAATTCCCTTTCCCTCCGAGAGTTTCGGGGATCTCCGAAAGTAGTCCTGTATAATGCAAATTCGATCGAATTGCAAGTCTCGTGGGACAGGCGGCGAGAACGGGGCTAGAAAGTTCGGAAACTTTGGGGGTGAAAACGGCCGAAGGGGACGAAAGCCGTACGAGTGGCACAGCCAGCGGAATATCGATCCGACTGGCGTCTGCACCCCTTCCAAGCCTCGGGACACCGAGTGGGGAGGGAGCCTAACCTTCGACACTAACCCTGACCCACCCCACTGTGGTCGCCCGCCGATTCCTGTCTCCCTTTCGCGACACTCTTTCTCTGCTTTCCCCTCTGTGAGTCACTGTGACTCCCTAGTTAGTTTCATACAGTTCTCGTACTGTTTCGTCAGATTCTTTATGCATATTTCTACACTATTTCAATTATAGCAATGCAAGGAGGTGGTGAATGGTAGGACAACGAATAGGGTCTTTTTGTGTTGAGAATTGAGGAAGGGGGAGTAGCACTTCTTGGTTTTCAAGCGTTAGGTTATCATGTAGCAAAAGCGTGTGGTATTAAAAACTTGTTCATTGCTGTGCATATCATTTTTTTATGTACTCTGTACAGTTTTTATTTTTTTAGTGGAGTACTGTGCTTTTAATATTGTTGGGAACAGAATTTTACTAGAGATATTTAGTCAAGTATGACTTGTATCCAGTTCTATTTTTAGTAAGTTATATAAGTTTTATTTTTCCAAAATAAACAGTTTCATAACATATATTCATTGTAATTTTATTTTTTAAATGGTTTCTTAAAGTGGGACATAACTCATTCGAAAAGAGGAAGCGGAACATATGACCCAGTCCCTCATATTGTCTCCCTGAATCATAAACATGCTTCAGTACACAATCAACTATACTAAATATACACACAATCAAGAGAAACCTTAAATTGCAGGAAACAAAAATGGCAGTCTAAGAGTTACAATCATTTATTGTGTATTAAGCTGATGAACTCCTCCTAGCTATTAACAAAATTTGCAATGCTTTTAGGTCTTTGAAATTCATGAAAATGTTGAAATTTTAATTTCAATTCTTTTCATGCGAAAGTTACAATTCAACAAAAATAAAAACCCATGAAAAGGTACAGTCTTCGTGAAAGTAATAAAAGGAAGTATCTTTCCATGCTTCGTTGTCATCAAGAAGGAGTGAGTTTTTATCGAAAAAGCGAACAATAAGCAAGGGAACATCGGGATATCGAAACACGTCCGGATATTATTACGGATATTGAATTCGCGTCGAGGCTGGACGTGTGCGTCGAATCGCAAATTGAACTTGCCAGAATCGCCCTTCGAATTTACACGACGCTTGATACGTCCTATCGCGTCTCGTGAAATTAGATATCAACAGGTTGTCCTATGGTTTTTGTCACGTTGGTTACATTCACTATTTATATAATTTCATAAAAGTAGAGTCATTGATAGAAGAAAGTGTTTGTAAATAATCATGGATTTAAATAGATACATGTTCTTATTGAGTCAAATGAATGAAACGAAGAATATGGGGAAATGTGATTGACCTCATGCCCTGTCAATGAGATATTCGAAGTATTTTCTCTCTAAATTAGTCTTCTTTTATTCATTTTTGAAAAACTAAGCTAAGTAATTTGGTGAGATTAGGTTTCAGGAATTTCATGCAATTTTTAAACAAATTTTTAAACAATTTTTTACATTGCATTTATATGATATATAAAATCGTAATCAATATTTATTTACTAGAGGTATCTTTTAATACATCGTGTACTGATAACATATTCTAATTTAATTAGGGACACAATCTGAAGAAGAAGAAATCTTCAGATGCGCTTAATCTCATCTTACCAGACAAGAGTTAAATAAACTTTAACGTATTCGTAATGATGAACAGGTTATCGAATAAGTTAATATCAGTCGATAAACACCTATCATTTCATCAATATTTTTTAAACACTCTAAATTAAACTCTAAGACTTTGGATCCTTATTAGGCCGCTTCCTCGATAACTAGAACTTCTTTTATTTATCACATGGACTCATTTACTATTTCAAATATTTTAAATTGTCAACTATAGTACAATCGAGGGGTTGATCGTGGAATGGTCAAACAGGATATCGCGACTCCGTAGGTTAGTAAACTCTGAACCTTGACGTTAAATCAAAACTGATTAATTTACGCACGTGTCACGTCAGTTTACCATTCGTGCTGCTTTGTGCATGACTTTTTCATCAACGTTCAAGTGATAAGGCCCTACTCAGAACCAAATTCGTGGGTTGAACGATTCTTTTATCATCACGATGCATGAAATGTCGAAATGATGAGACCCCAAATTGCAAAAATTGTGACAACACATGTTTGTCTGATTACTACTTAGGTGTTAATTAAAATCATTATAAACAGCATTTTGATTAATAAATAGGTTGAACAAGAAGGAACAAAGTTTGACAATTCATGTCATGAAATGACGAGGAAATCATATTACATTCATTTCAATTCTCTGCTAATTTTCAATAATGGAATTACTGTCTTGCTCATACATGTGGAAATACAAACTTTCTGAGCAATCAAATTTAAGAATTAATTAATTACAAATCATTTAGTCACGAAAAAGTTAAGCAATTATCTCTGAGAGATATCAAAGAAAAAATCGAATTATTTCATTCGTGAAATATTCTCATTCAGACCAATGCAATACGCTTCTGGCATCCTGGCAGCGAAAATCGGCGAACCAATCATTGGTATTCAATGGCGATCAATGAAACTATCCTCTTTCTAGTCCTGCAACCCCAGTATCTAAGCTTTCCCGAGAAATACGCAGTTTCGCGCGGGAAAACCGTGGAAAGCTTCCTCCATTCCTGATCCCCTGCTTCGACACAACCACCACTTCCCACCCCTTTCATCCCTTCTTTCGGGGCGAGCCAACCAGCGATGGAATCCAGCTAGAGGGGCTGGGTACGTCCAACCTTTTTCGTGAAGAATTGAATTGTACGGACGAATTCGAGATGCTCCAAATCCCCTCTAACCCCTATGAGTAGAGCTAAGAAATTCTTCCTGAATGTATTCTACTTATGCTCGATCACATTTTCCCACTACCATGTTTCTTCGACATTTTTCATACACGATTTACGAAGATCTTGGTCTGTGTGAAAATATATTTTTCATTTTCCTTCCATTTCATTTTATTTTTCAATTCAATTTAAAATTGTATCGCTGGTTTTACTATTCTTACGTGCACGCAGGAATACAGTGTTTATTTATGGTAAACTCGTTGCTTAGGTATGTTCAATTGTATCAAGATATATTACAGTGGTATAACTAATGAGTATATTTAAGGTTGTAGGTTTTTTTAAATTTTCCAATTCATAAAACAAATTCTCCTATGCGTTAGTGACTCATTTCTATTTCCTTTGAGACTATAATCAAGAGTGAAACAGTGACGAGTTTATAAGAAGGAAGATCCATGTTCAACTTTTTATATGCCGATAATTAGAAAAGTGGTCGTAGTGAAAAATCTAAAAAAATTAAATCACTTATTTTGAAATGTAAATCGATGTAACACCATATGAGTTATAAATTCAACCTTTTTAGATTTTTTACTTAGTCCATACATCACTTTTATAATTACTGGCGCACAGTACATAAAATTAATTTATATTTCACTACGTAACAAATAAACGATAAAAAACTCACGAGTAAATTCACGAAAAAGAACTACCAAAAAGCTTGACATACGAGCAAAAATTATATCTAAAAGGAACAAAGGAGAAAAACAGGGAAACAGTAACTTGAAACCGTGAAGTAGAAACAGAGAGTCTAAACCAGACATCACCAAAAAGAAAAAAGAAGGAGAGACGCAGACGAATCGTTTTAACTGGCAGAAAAATATTGGAAAACTAGAAACGGAGAGAATGAATAAGAATGAACAAGGAGAGGCGTGGAAATCGAGGGAAAATATCGTGAATGGCGCAAGCAGGACATCTAGGTCAATGCCTGGCCTAGCTCTAGGATGCGAATCCCGGCTGCGACCTCCGAGCAACAAATCCCTCCGCTCTGCCACCCTCCAACCCCCTCCAGACTCCAGACGAACCGTGAACTCGCCAGGAGCTGCTCGAGGATGCAGGAGGTCGCATCCTGTTACAGTCTGAGGAGGAGAACGACGCCCTTGAAGCTCGTTTCCTCTTGGATGGGATCTCCGGTTGAAGGAGAAAAATGGAGATGTTGTTGAGGTAAAAAGTAGCTAGAACAAATGGGAGACGAGCTAAGAAGCAGATTAAGTAGATAAAGGGGAAGTTAGAGGAGAGGAAAAGGGAGAGGCGAATAAAAGAGTTGAGGAACAGTGTCCTAGGTTTAAGTTAGTTGAAGAATGGGGATAGAAAAATTCCTAATTTCTAAGTGAATGACTAAGGAGAATGTAGGCATATTTCATTAAAAAGTATGATAGGATAACGGAACTGATTATTATAATCTTTCAAACAGAATGAAGACTTCGATTTAAAGAGAAAATGTCTTGGGTGAGAACCACTGTTACCATCAGAAAGATATATTTTCTTAATAATAATAGAATCTCCTCAAGATGATCTATCTTCACCCGTCAATGCGTTTTTCTGCAGCAAAGAAGAAGAACGATCTAGAAAATTCATCTCCAACTACAGAATAATCAAATATTCTCACCTTGGTTAAGAAGAAGAACAAGAAGAAGAGGAAGTCTTATCGAGCAGCAGGCTTTGAAATTGAACAAGATACTCGAGGAAGATGGAGAACTACGAGAATAAAGTTGTCCAACGAGGATGGAGAAAGCTGGGAGGACATCTAGGTCAATGCCTGTCCTCGCTCCAGGGTTCGCATCCAGGCTACAACCTCCGATCAACACCCACCCCTGCAACCCTCCCTGTCGCGACTGTGTCCAACCACCACGCCTCCAGCAGCGTGTACGATATGTGCGAAGGCCGCCATGGTTGGATCTATACGAGGTGAGGCCGGAACTCGTGATACCATTCAGGAAACTGAACCCTTTGAGATTTCCTCTTAACAAGATCCAGCACTTTACTACATAAATGCTTATAGATAAAAAAATTGAAATAAATTAACACGTGAGATCCATGCCGAAATTTCATAAATTATTTAGTTAAATGAACCGTTCAAGCTATGGTACATGTAGCTGTAATGTGAATGAAATTGGATGCAATTAATAATTTTGAGTGAAATACAGTCTGTGGTTATTAACTGTGCTTTGTTGATTTGGGTGTTAATGATATTTCCAATTATTAAATTTCTGATATATTTTGAACTATAGTATTAAGGGTAAGGATTCATTTCTGAGATCCACTCGAGACTGATAGTATAGAATAGACTTAGTAAAAACTTAAGTGACAGTGTATGAGAAGCAAAACTTGACTACTGTGAATAATTTCAAGTTATAATGAATACATAGCATCAATGTTATAACGAGGGGACACTATAAAAGGAATCCTGTTTACGTTTAGACGAATTACAAAAGCTACAATCCAATTTATCGAAAATTTACAAGTCAACAAGACAGCTAAATTCAAGTCCATGAATATTATTTAAACACCACTTAGGACCCAAGGCATCCCAACTGAAACCTCACCCAAACGGTCGCCAAAGCTGCAGCCCCTATTAGCAATTTAAAAGAACCCAGAAGGCTCCCAGATCCAAATAACATAAATATCCAAACACCATCTAGCCTCCAAAACTTTCTACCTAAAATCTCTCCCAAAATAATGCCAAGACTACAGTCATTTAATATATTAACAATATCCACTAGTGATCCAAGTTCACGAATATTAGCTAAACATCTAGGACACGATACATCCCGCTTGAAATCTCCGCTAACGAAGCCGTGTACAATGAAAATTATAGCATCAGCGGCTCAAAATGACGTTTCAATTAATTAGACATCCCGTCTCGCGACGAAACACCCCTTTCTCCGCTGGCTCCGCCACTTTCGCCCCACCCTGTACGCACGTCTGCCTAGCTCTCTCCCTCTCTTTCGGTCGCGTCTCACTCTCTCCTGGTAACTAGGCCATCAGATCGATCCTGCAGTGGCACCAACACCGCTGCAGGCCTTCCCACTACCGCCGTCGACCGTCGTCTCAAGTTTCTCCAGCTTGGTCTGGGTTAGGTCTGGGTTAGATCCTCTCTGGAGGCCACTCCAGACTTCGGATTCCGGGCGCAGGAGACTACGAAGCAGTCGCTGAGCCCGGGAAACGTGCTCCTCTGATCACGTGCGCTCTATGTAGCACCGGAATCTGCAATGTCGCTGAGCTGGCTTGCTAACGTTCCCGAGTTTTTAGCCTTCTGCGTTGATGGCTAGAGGCGAACTTCGTGTCTCTGAGGGAGGGAGCCTCGGGTGATTACCTTAGGGGAGATTTTTTCCTGGAATCCATGGATAAATGTGACGACTCGGATGTGGGAGAATATTGCAAAATTATGAGAATGTATTTTACTTCACTCAATTGTAACTAACTGTTCTGGGGGTGTTTGACTAGTGATGAGAACTAGTTTAAGGGATTCTAAATGACAATCAGAATAATTTTATTGTGAAATCTAGAATCACTTCTTGTGTTCTATCGGCATAGGCTCGCTGACAGGCTTATATAGTGGAGGACTCGTTGCTGAGAATTATTTGCGTGTTGGTCTGTCTTGGTTTTATCAAAAGTGACAATGCAAGCAAGCAAACTTTGTTTCCTCAAATTGATTCCAAGGTACAATGAATACAGCAATGACTATTGCTGGACTATTATATGGAGGGAATCCTTTATCCATCACCTTTTTCAAGCAAACTCTAAGCTAGGGTTAAATTTTTAATTTTATTCGAACTTCTGTCCAAACCTCACATTTCATTTCAATTTTCTGTTAAAATTGAATTTTACATCTATTATGTTTATTATAATCTAAGATTATTATTACTATATGTATTACCCTCAGCTGGTTAACAAGACCATTTTCCTTATGAATCCTAAATTGTTAAAATATTCAACTGCAGAATGCCCTGTTAACTGTCATTAGTAACAGCGCTGAGGTTGACTAGAGAAACTCTGACGTGTACAAACGACAAGGGTTTTTTCTTTCATTCGTCACAGCACGCTTGAATCTCGTTACTGATTAATGCTAGACTTAATATCCTCTTTTTCCCTCTGCAGGGGTCTCATAATTTCCTCGAGTACCTCTAAAGTAGTCCACAAAAAAGCCTACTAATGTCTTCACACACGTCCCCTCCAAAATCTCTCGCCTACAATCTCTGATCCAAATAGAATACGTAATAACCCCTGAATATCTTTATAAAATAATTGGTCACCTGATAATCTCTGAGTAATCTACCAAAAATATGCTGCAATCTAACACGAACGTATAATGCATAAATTTATAATTATTCTAGTAGTACAACCCACGATTAATCCTACGTGTTTCTTCGAGGTCTGTGGTTAGCCAAATTATAACGAAATTAGCGATACATTTGTATTAAAATGCAAGATATTTTTTAGCTGATTGTACACCATTCCACTAAAACTCTCTCCTATTGTACAAGCCTTAACGCGTGTATGCCATATTACTGGAGCAACGATAGCGTCTCATAATCAATCAGACAAGAACAACTCTCGATCTGACCTAAATGCAAGATTCATCAACGCCCAGGTCCAGACAACCTGGTCAATTTTTCCACTGCATTCGCGCGGCGATTCCGATGATCCTGACTATCGTTGACCCCGATCCCCAACATCGAGGCCGAGATTATCGTGTCGACACACGATACCCAGCCTTTTCGTCGACGTTACACCACGGCCATTATGTAATTACTGCGCTGGCTAGACGTTTAAAAGGAACCTCTTTATCTTGGGTCGCCAACAATGAAATTTACATTCGCTGGGTCGTCGGTCTTGTTGCATTGAACGGATTCCTTAAGACGTTGCCTATAGCATGGTTCGTAGAATATAAATTCCTGGGGATTTGAAAGGGAGAACTGAGTATCCTCTGAAATATTTTAGAAACGAGATTATGCAGAATGGTAGAATCCATTCTGGAATTTGACAGATTCTGGGTTAGGATGGAAAAGGTTGTTGCAGTTCTGAGGAGACCTAGAGTGATGTGAACTGAGAAATGAAATTTTATAGACCTTGGTGGATCTAGGGAGGGTTTCCAAATGTCCAGCAGTACGTGGACTTAGTTAAGTTTGTGAGTGAATCTTGAGAAGGTTTCTAAATCTTCAGAATTTAGACAATCTTTCAAGACTATATATGATTCCAAATTTTAGAATTATTGATTATCTAGATGAGATTGTTAGAATTCGTAGGTGGGCCTAGGGGAGGTTTTTAAATGAGCTGAGTTTGTACAATCTTTCAAAGTAACTAGGTTGACCTAGAGAGGATTCCTAAGTGTTTGAAATTTGTTTACTCTTTTAATATCTCTAGGTCAACCTAGGGAAGACTTTGAAACTTTCAGCACTTGGTAAGTTATAAAGATTTTTAAATAAGCTCAGAAGATGTACAAATATTTAGAGCTTGATTAATCGTTGGAGGTTCTTTCCTCTTAGACAAGTTGCTCACTCTTCATCAAGAAATCTGAACGTCGTATCACAAGGAATATCAAAGGAATATGAAAAACTGGAACGTGGCTATTTTTCCAGACTACCGTTGCACTTTCAAGCGGCCGATATGAATCGACATTGATCCGAATCAGCCGTGTGATGTTTGCACAATTAAAGTCAACGCGTTGACTGCGCTGTAGCTCACATGTGGGTCAAGACTACCATCACTCTGAAGACTACAACAACAAATGCTTCTGGATTTATGTGGTTCCCCCAATTCATAATCAAAGCAAGCAGAAGATATAAATATCCATCAATTTCAATAACTTGTAAAGAAATATTAGCAATTCTCTTTTCCAAATCAAACAATCTCTGATAAAATATTAGAATATAAAGGAAAACAACTTGAAATAATTTATAATTATTACCCATTATAAGCCTGAAAAAAATGCTTATGGGAAAACTGCTATAGGGAAGTATAATTTAAGATAAACTAAACTTAATTGAATAGAATTCAACGTGACTCATTTACAATAGTTTCACACTTGTTCACTAATTAATACCAGTGTTCGACTTGCAAAATGAAATCGGGAACAAACGTGGGAACTGAAATTAGAAAATTTCGTTTAGACTTTTAAATCAGCACTTTATCCTTCGGTTTATTCAATAATGCTAAGAAATTACTTATTCTCTATGATACGAATATCCTCGAATCTATTTTAAAATCGTAGATATCTGAATTACTAATCTTTGCGAATGACAATGAATAAGCTGTACAGTAATCAGAATCGTGCTTTAATTTTGAAAGGGAAGGACGAAATTGAACTACAGGGACTATAACTGTACGTAGTCAAAGGAACGACGAGAATAGAGAAGAGTTCAAGAGAAACTGCTGACTTACGTTCTTCGACTATCACTGGGAAGACTCGCAGCCTGCTCTGCTGACTCGAGATCTTTACTTTGCCTGTGAGCAACTCTCAAGCGTTGTCAGCGTGTAACACGATTTCTTTGCACGCGAGAGGGCTTCGATCGATGCTTCACATAGGAATCTTAAATAATAATATTATGTAGCACAAAATTGCCTACAATGAATCATAGATGATTCAGAAGCAGATTAGCTTCTTCTGTACTACTTCTGGAAGAAGAAGAAAATAAAAAAAGATATAGTAAACTTTTAGTCATTTTCTTCTCTTTTAAATATTTTTATGCTTCTTGTTTTCCAGCTACGTGTAGGCGGTATTTTAATATTTCGCATGTTTAAGTCTCTGTTTCTAGCTTCTCGTCATTCTTATTATTTTTGTCCATGCTCCATGTTCCATTTTCTAAACAAGCTCATACGGAAACACGTTCTCGAACGTGTTTCTATGTTTACTGGTTTTCTATTTTTAAAATTCCTTTTGAAAGTATGCATCTTTTCTATTTCTCAACCATTTATTTTCTCCATTTCGGAATTTATTATTTCCTTTACCCTAAGAGAACAGCGTTCCTATTTCTCTGCTTTCCACTTCTCCATCCTTCCATTTTCAATATTCCTATACCTCTATTTTTCAATGTTCTTCATCTTTGTTCTCATACCTCACCACCCTCCCACTTTACAATCCCCTTACTATCCAGTCTCGCACCTTTCTATTCATATTTAAACCTTCAAACCTACGGAGAACTAAAACCTACTACAGGCAGTAGATCATTTCTACGACACAGCAATTCCAAATAAAGTCCAAGTGCTTCCACTTTACTGCAATCACGTAAATTTCTTAAATGATTCATGAAATACTGTCCAAATAAAATCCAAGCGCCTCCATTTTACTTAAATCATATCAATTTATTAAACAGTCCATAAAATATTATCCAAATAAATTCCATCAACGCAGCAATTCCACATAAAACCCAAGCGCCTTCATTTTACTTAAATCATATAAATTTTCGAGATAGTTCATAAAATACTATCGCCAACTAGACGCTTCTCATATGAAACCCATTAGCGTGGAGCCATCCAGGAAGACGAACGAATTTTCGTAAACTCTCGGTGCTGTGAGCAGTGAAATCGTTGAAAATTGCTACGAAGCGGGTCTCGAGCGATTTTCCGCCTAGAAAATCGACGAGGGTCGGCCATGGAAGCGTAGTCGGTCGCTTAGCTCCCGAGGAAGGGGTCGAGATCGATTTCTCGGTTGTTCTGTCGTTGCACGCGGCGTGCATGCGCGTTGCAAGTAGGGCAGAGGCGACGTCGACGTCGACGCCGACGCCGTCGATGGACGCGTCTGCCGCGATGAAAAGGCGAGATCGACGCGACCAGCGTGCCTTCATCGGAACGCGTGCGAGAAAATGAACTGGATGGGGTTGGAAAATGATGGAAAATGCGCGACGAAGGTGGGAGTGACGGGGAAAAAGAATTAATGAAGGGGACGAAAGACGGGGCGGAGGGAAGGAGGTCGATAGAGCGGTGGAAAATTGGAAACTGGGGAGCACGCGATGCGAAGACTCGTAAAAAGCTGCAACATTAGGGGGAATGGTAAAAATGTCAGACGACATATGGAAAATATTCCACTAGGAAATGAAAATGAATACATTACGTTTCTAACTTCTTATGGTAATATGAATATTAATATTCTTCTATATTAAAAGGGAATTTTCTGTTGTATTTTATGGGGAAACAATATATGTATAATTTCTTCCCAATTCGCTATAAAAAATTTTAAGTAAACACTTTTGCCAGCCCTCTATTCTGCCACTATATCTATAAAAATTAATATAGTGATATTTTATTTCTATTCAGTGTAACTGTAATTACTTATAATTTAAAAATTGTGTACTAAAAAACTGAAGAAAAAAAGTTTTTATTGTCTTAGATTGAGCTACCTTCCAACAATGATCTTCAGTTTGCAATAAACTACAAATCATGAAGAGAGCTCTCAATTTTGTCTTGAAATGAAAATCCGTAATTAAAAAACTTCCTTTCTAATGAGAAAGTACAGGCAAGGAAAATGACAGAAATTATGTAATCAAATTTTTTAATTCACTGATTGAGAAAATAAAGTGATATGGTAGATAAGGTCTGATTTTAAAAAAGGGAGTGGAAGCAATTTCTGTTTTAGAAAATAAGGGAACATGGTAGACGGAAGAAAATTAATCAAGAGAGCAGAAAAAGGAAGAAAAATTGCCGGAAAGAGTGAATGAATACAGGACTTCCGTCAAGAGAACCTATAGAAGTAGAGAAATTAATTGAAAGAGTGAAAGGGAGGATAAATTTAATAGGAGTAGAAAATTGGTAAAAAGTGAAGCTACTAAAAGCAAGAAAAAATATAAACTAAATGAACTGAAGGAAAAATAGAAACAAAATAAACTACTAATAATATTGCATCAATAAGTAATCAACTACCCATATAAAAGTACAAAATAATTATCCTCAAAAAAAGAAGGGAAAAAAAAGAGCAATTTTATTCACTACAAGATCCACCCAAACAGCTCAAATACCAAAAAGAACGAAAAAAAAACGACCAAGAAAAAGCCAAACAAAGAGGATAATCACAACCCAGCGAGCACAGCAGAAGGCAAAGTTACAATGTTCCAATAAACAAAAGAAACAGCGAGTGCCTGAAAAGCTTCGAGCAGAGTTACCCAGTGAAGCACAGGAAGCAGTCGAAAGAAAGGAAATCAATGGAACACGGGAACACATCGAACCAAACGCGCTTCAGAAAGAGAAGGAAAGACGAGAAAAGAAGAGAGGGGTTGGAAGATTCGAGAGCGAAAGCTCTCAAAGCCAACCGAAAGGGAAAAAAAAGGGAAGGAGGAAAAGCCCTGTTGCCGAACGACGAACAAGAGAGGAAACAGTGGGGAAAAAAGCATCGTAACAAGATCAGGGCATCGTGCAAAAAACCGTGATGAGAGCGGTGGCAGAGGGGCACAGGGCGGCGTGGAACGACGGAGAGTCGATGTGCAACAAAAAGGGGCTCGCGAGGTGGAAAAGAACGCGAGAGAAGAAAAAAGGGTGGAAAGAAGCGTGGAGTTGGCGAAAAAAAAAAAAGAAAAAAAGAGACCGGTTGAACCAGTCCGCGACGGGGATAGAACGAAGGGGGAAATCGGGGATAGGAGAGGCAGAAGCGGAAGGAAGGACAGAGATGAACGAGCACGAACACTCTCTCTGTCAATGCACCACACATGTCGACCTAGTTCATAGAACAAGGCTGAATGCCAAGTCGCACGGGCGCGCCTGTAGCTGTGACGCGACGAGACAGGGGCACGAGCCCGCAGAGATAAGAGCGAACGCGAGCCTCGGTGAAGAGGTTTCGTTTGTACAGCGTCAATCCGAGCTCGCTGATTTTAAGACGCCTCGTGTTGGACTTTCCTCCAGGTGGGAAATGGTTCAGGTGGATTCGTGGAGATTGCTCGCAGGAAACTGTTCTTTCAAACGAGTCTGCGCGATGCATTGGGCTCTCAAATGGCTGTGTGGTCATGAAAAAATATATTTCCCCTTGGCTATAGAAAAAGTAGTAAAAAGTATCAGCCAAGTTTCAGAGGAATTAAAAAACAGGAAATTATAAGCTGACGTTGAAATTTTGAACCTGACGTGTCAGAATGACAACTTTCATTTTAGGGAGTGAGATAATTGCACTAACAAATTAGCTATTTTTGTTTTATATTTTAGAGCTGTCGTCATTTTTTTGTACCATGAAGGGTAAAATGATTCAGTGTTAATATCGTTATTCATTGCGAAAAGAAACACTATTCGCCAAATTACATTTCCAGAGACCTTAGGGATTAAAGACTTTTATCTCACAAAAGTCGCTCTAGTTTAACAGTTTTCATAGACAATTAAAATTTTAAACAAAGATTCTTAGGGATTTAGGAACTTAATTACACTAAAAAATAAATAACTGGAATTGGCTGCCATGTTTTCGCAGTGAGACAGCAGTTTCAGAGCGCTGTGCACGGTCTGTCCTATAACTGGATTATTCTACTTATCTCTGAGGATGACTTCAATTTGCCTTTCCTTTTCATTTTTTTGCGATCATAGGTTCGTGTTTTTTTAGTGACGATGCAAAGTAGTCATTAGAATGATTTACAATACTGTCTCGATACAAGATCGTAACTGGGATTCAGTTAAGAACTTAGGGAATATAAGAAATTCTAATATCAAGTTTTATGTATTTTAAATTTAATTTTTAAAATATTCTTGATTTCCTCGGTTTTCATATTATGCAAATGGAAATTGCACTATATATCATACTCTGTTCATAACCTTTATGAATATAATACACATATACGTGTTTTAATATCTGTTCATGAAATCTATAAACCTAAATACTTAAACGGAGAAACAAAATTATTCTACAATAATAAATTATCGATTTCCCAATAATATTCATTCAAATTAAGTGTTTTAATCTTATATAAATTTATATAAGAAAAAGGAAATTACGCAAAATTGTATTTAAACTTGTTCGAATCAAAACTGGAAATAAAAGCTGCCGGAAATCGACTTCATTAAAATTACAATATGTTAATTATATTTTAATTGAGAAGATGGACGTAACATCACACTCGAATTCTAATTTGAAATTTTGTAAAAAAAATGGAATATAAACGAGGCAAGTTGAAGTCCTTGCAAGAACGAGTTCGTGCTCCCTGATGTCGTACTTCGCTGACCTGCACAGAGCATTCTTCTACGAGCTGGTCTATCGGGTCACGCGCTAATAATAGTGTCTTTGATATTAAAATAACTCTGTGACGCGACCATCATTGGTCCATTCGTAGATCACGGCCAAGGATACTCAAGGGGGCATCTCGTGGGAATTATTTTTCTTTTTCGTCTGAGAGCGTTGAGCCGATACGACAATGACAAACGTCCGTCTGGATCGCTGGCGATTATCTTGGCAAGGTTTTGCAAAATGCGTGGGAAAATTAAATATAAACTTGAAAACATTGTTAACTAAAAGATCAAATTTCCACTAAATCCAATTCTCTCAAATTAACAAATTTTAATTATGAGAGATAAATCCCGCAGAAATAATAAATAATTAAAAAGAGAAGAGCATCAAAAATTGTCATTCTGGAATTTTGATTAATTAATTTAAATTCTTGCCATATGTGTCGAAAGAAATATTACGTGTAAATTATTTGACAATTTACTGTATTTTTGGCGATGTTTACTGAACCTAATAAGATATTAACTTTGCTCGTAGTGTCGGAAACATTAACTTTTCAATGACAAATCAATAACACTGACAGAGAAAAGAGTGTCAGGAAGGAAGAAAGGGAACGAGGTCCAACTTTCCCCAAAAATCAGCTTGAGAACCTCGGAAAGCGATTCACCAAGCAACGAACTTTCTCCTCCAAGTTTCTTCTTTATATCTGTCAATTGATACCGCGTATCAGAATGTCTTTCGATCGATACGAGGAGGCTCGCGAAGACCCTTGAACTTGACGAAACAGAACCTTGGAGCACGATCGTAGGAGGCAAGTCATTGATTACGTACGAATTCGACCGTGGAATAAATACGAGAGAACAAATTACATGGATCGATAAATTTTGGTGAACGTACCGAATCCAATTCGCTCGAGTGTCGAATTTCACTTTTGAGAAGAAACACGAAAGCAGTCTGCCCGTTTCGCTCAGGGGAACCAGAAATGCAACAGACTCTCGCGGCTCGAAATAGCGCATGCATCATGCACTTTCCTATGCAACAGAGTTACAACAGTTCAGTTTCCTACTTCGACTTTTTCTTTATAAAAATAAATTAGAAATTGGCAAAATATTCCTATATGTTTTTAACTGAAGAATGGTTTTAAAAACGTTGGAAAAATTAAACTTCTCTAAAATATTTTTCATTGAAATATCGACTGAAGAGTCTTCAGCAACTACAAAATATAATGGTACAATTTTGAATCGACAAGTTTGAAATATGGAATTCTGTGTTTTTGATGAAAGAAATTTAATTTCGAATCAATTTTGTTAGTAAAACGATGGAAAATTATTTACGAGAAACAGAAGCATCAGAGTCCTAGTTAGAAAATAACATTCCAAATATATTTCAAGAGCCCTTCTGTAACTCTCGTTCGGCGTTTCGCAAATTTTTCAAACGAACTCGTTGGAAAAACGACGACTACATGTGCTTTGTCCAAAAATCGATTACTTTTCAATCTTCCGTGGACAATGGTCTGGCAAAGAGGACGTAACACCCCGTGAAATCGATAAATCCTAGCTGGTAGGTCGCAAATTCGCTTCTTTAATGCGGTTTTGCTCTAACGAGCTTAATAATTCTACCGTTGAAGTTTATAGTTTCTCGTAAAGTCAAAACCTATGTTAAGGTTGCATTCCCTTTTAATACCAGGAAAATAATTTAGATTTCCCTGGTTTAGCTTCAGATTTTTTTAGGAAAATGGCAGACACTTAATCTTACCGTAAATTTTACTCAAGGTAGGTGAGTGAATCAATCATGAAAGCAGAATGTTGTAGAATGTCATGTCACAGGAAAAACATTGGAAATTAAAGTAATATTCATGGAGAAAGTGCGTTAGTAAGATCCGAGACCTCAATTTCTTATAAATCTTATGAGAATCAATCAAAATCAAATAAAATATAATGTTGATAAATAGTTCTACTAGGTTACTAGGGAAAGTAATTTAATGTTTATGGAGAAAGTGTTAGTAAAGCTGAATGTATAAAGTCTAGGTCACCACTCGACCTTGACAAGTATTTGATTTATATTATCAGAAATTTTAGCAATTAAAGGCTCAGTAGATGTATAAATTTTCAAGAACATTACATATTGAATCACTTGAACACTTCAGGTAAATCAAATCAGTCAGATCGAACAGGACTCCAAATATTAATCTATCACCTATCCAAAGCTTAAGCCTTCATTTTTCCACACTTACTGCCTTCATTACTGAGAATACTAGGGAAGGGAGCCGAAGCAACTAGAAAACGCAGGCTCCAAAGACGCTATAAACAAGCACGTGTAATGCATGTCGCGTTTGATGTTCCTGTCGCGTCTTCTGGCGACATAATAAATCCGACGATGTTGGGAAGATTATATGTATACAACCCACATGAGCCACTCTTTCGGGGGCAGTTTCGTAACGTGGCTGCACTGCTAAACGCTTCACCAGCCCCTTGAATCCCTTCATCATCATTGTTACAGAGCGAAGTTCTCTCTGCTTTCTTTTCTTAGCTTCTTTTTCAGTGGACAAACATGTGGATGGGTTTGAGACACTGGGGAGGTTTAGACAAGATTACGACTTACAATTAGGTGTGGGGTTGGAGACTGTAGAAGCCATGGTAGAAGGATTAGCTAATCGAATGAGTCTGATTTTTAGATACGTGCTCGATACTTTGGGAATTCTTCAGAGATCCAAAGATGGACCTTATGGCTTTATGGTGATTATTTATGAGGATTTACTAATTTGTTCATCATTAAAATTTGTAGTAGTACAGAGTTACTTATAAACCTCTTAACAGAGGATTAGTGAATTTTCGTATTCAAACTGTCTAAATATTTTACTAATTATTCTGAGAACTTCAAAACCTTGGCTTTATCTGTTCTTTCGACTATCAAAATATTTAAACCTACATAACAGCGTTAATAAAAAATGTTATCTTAGAAGTATAACATCACATTCTTTGCCCAGACCAAGGAAAGCACTAGAAGCTTTAATTAATAACGTCAAGTACCTTTCTCCTCACTGTTAATCACCATGAAGCTCAAAGGCGAACCGACCAAGTTCGCGATCTTAAATTCATAACCACTCCGAATAATCTAGTGGCTCCGTTTCTTTCTTCCCCCTTAGTTTACAGCGTCAGAGTTGTCCAGAGTCACGGAACGACTTTCCTTTGTCGGATCTCCTTCGAAATCCAGCAGAACGCGTCGTTATGTCTGACTGGTCTTCATCGACTGCCTGGCTACCAAACAATCGCGAAAGGGGGACGCAATTAGCGGCGATGAAACGAGACCTTTGACGTGCCGCCGCCTTTAATCGATCATTTAGCGAGCTTAATGTCGTTTCTAAACGGACCTGACCGAGATAGAGACAGCGTCCCCGTGACGTAACACCGCGTTTCATTGACGGTGAACCATGTTGGTGGTCGTTGTTTGAATGAAGTTGAAGTAGCTTGCGTAGGAAGGGTGATACGAACTTGTCTTCTGGTTAGTTCTCGTCTGTAAGTGCTCCTTCATTTTATGAGGAAACTACGTTTCTTCTCCTTCAAAAAATTGAAGATTTATTCTATTCTTAAATCTTCAAGTCTTTCAATTTCATAAGTTTCAAATTATAAAAAGTTCAATTTTTAAATATTCAAATTTAAGAATTATTTAAATGTTTAAAGAAGATGGTTTATATTTTTTTACATTATTCATAAGTATTTTTTTTATCTCAAATATAGGAGCAAATAAAGACTGCCCTTCATGTTTGTATAAGTGAAAGTCTACAATTTCTTGTACAAGAACACAGAAAAATAAAATATGATATACTACGGTTTTTTCCTTGATCTATCATGGTAACGAAGACGATCCATCAGAAAAATAAATATTTTCATGCTTATCTTATTTACCCCTTCTTAAATCCATCATTTCATGAACATACTAACCCACCCTCGTCCCCTAAAGACGCTGAACCCTATCCCACTACCACTATGATTGCCACACTAAGTTCAGTAAAAACGTTATCACTTTGACAGTGACGATAACTTGAAAAAGAATTATTTTTAATCTATTTTTGAACATATATTCTACAGGGTCCTCCTTCCTTCAGTTAACTATTGCTATAATTTCTTGTTAATATTCACAATTATGTACGTCAATACCATTCACAATGATGTAAAAATGGTCACCCGAATATGGGTGTGGCAGGGTAGTCAGTCTGTTAAATCAGTCCCTCCAAAGAGAAAATTCGCAAAAATCACTTCTCAAAACTTTCCACCCACCGATTGCAATTAAGGGTTACAAGAGGACTTCTGCGGGGCCAGCCACATGGAATCAGCATAAAATCACGGATGAAAGGGGGCCAAGGGGTACAAAAAGGATACCTGGGAGAAGGAACACGGAGGTAGGTTGGCAAACAGAGGCGCGCCACGGTTTTGATCCCGAAGGAATGTCGTCGGCCGTGAGAGAAACGAGAGCCAGCCGAGCCAGATAAGAAAAATCAGCGACGCCGCGCAGGAATCTATGCTCCTGGCGGGAGCGAAAGTGAGGAGGAGGCCTCCGTAATCGGCCTTGAACCCGGTCCAGCCAGGATCGGTGATCTCACAGCGCCGTGAATGCATCCTGATAAAGGATGTGGGCGTTCGTGAAAAACGAACAGAACACGGACGGGTTCTCCGATTGCCGACGTAGTTCCGAGAACTTCTAACCTGTACCCTTTCAAGACTTCTTAGCTCTTTTGTCGATGATGCTGGTTATGCAGTTTCGGCCGACTATTCGGGGGATTTCGAACGATCGATGCGCTCTGGGCGTTCTGATTGTGTTAAGGAATGTCAGGCGTGAAACGGGCTTAACGCTCGACGCGAAGAACCGTGTTTTATGTTTGGTGAAAGTTTTTGGGCTGTGGCGTTGGGGCTCCTGTGATCGGCGCCGTGATGACACTTGACTTTTCATTCGGAAAGAAATCAAAGGGATTTACAATTAGAGGTGGAAAGTCATGCGTGAATCGGGCTTAAAGGTGAAGTTACGTGCTGGAATTCTGAGAAGCCTTTTCATTACGCTCTGGAACATTCGCGATTGGTGTTACGATAATATTTTTTGTTTGTTAAAGAAGAAAGATCGCGGGAGGATTGAGTATAAATGTTAAAGTATGCGTGCCTTGTCGAGGATTATTTTCGATTTGCGCTCTAGATGGACTTAGCGTGATATTTTTCTTAACAATTAACAAAAGTGTACCTTGATATCGAGAATCTCAAGCTTTTCTTACTAAACTAACCTAAAGATACTTCCTTTTTAATAACTATTAAGTTAACACTCCTCTACACCTACATTATTGACTATCTGCATAGAAGAAAACTTTCAATATATTCTCTTACCTTAAAAAAGATAGGAACACAGTAAATACGTATATGAGTGTATGAGATAAACAATGATGTGTATCCAACTCACCTGAAACAAAAAATACAGAAAATTGTTAGATCGCCAATAAATAAAAAATCAATACATAACAAAAAAGAATTTCGTACAATCTTTTGCATGCACTTTTCTTTACTTTTAATTCCTAAGTCATCACTGTACCAAAATTCTACACTAAAATCCCTCAACAATCCTTGAACATTATTTCGCAAGTGTTCGCCAAAAGATTCAATAAAAAAATATTCTCCACATATCTCAACGTTTAACCACTGTTCACATGTAGACCCATACTAAAGTGATTCCAACAGACATTATCGTGATATCTCCCCTTCCATCCCTCCCCAGTGATTCCAACCTCCCTGAAATTGTGGTCGAAGGAAAAAATTATCAGTGTTACACAAAAACCCAGACAACCCGGGGCCTTTTTTCCCCGCTCGCCGTCTGAATGTTCGCATTATGCTCAAGGCAGACACTGTATCTCATCGGGATATCATAGAAGCTTCTCCTTTCGTGCTCTACCCCTCCCCCCACCCCACCATGCTTTCTCCCTCCCTCTTTCGCGTGTCTGAAACTGTCGAGGGGACAATGGTGAGGTTATATCCGAGCAGACGGGAGTGCATTGTTGGACGACATCGGTGAGAATCAAGGAGAAAAGCTACGTCACTGGCGGTGGGGGGGAGCAAGGGGGCGGGCGAGGATGCAGGTCGTCGGGACGCGCTGATAACGCGATGCAAGTTGCCTACGTTTGCTTCGAATAAAAAAATTTCCACTACCTTGCCTTTCCTTGGAATTGCTATATAGTCGATTTCTATCGTATTTCTTAGGAAAAATTTATCAATCTGAGATTTATAATAATTACAAATATTGCGGAATTATGTGTTTTTAGAAAATTTTGAATTGATGAACTTCAGTGTTAGGTATATGTGGAGTAGTAATTATAGAAATTATTCAATATTTAGAATAAAATGAATTATTGGATATTCTTCTGTTGTAGCAATTATTAAGATTTTTATAATTATAGAAATTTGTCTCAGGATATTCCAGTTAATTGCTAATTGAGAATCAGAGGGACTTTCAACTCATTCACTAAAAACAGAACAATTATTTATTAATTATTCATCATATGTAAAGTTAATTTAAAACTTAAATAGACATATAAAGTCAACGGCACCTATTATAGAAAAATTAAAAAAGAGAAGAAATTGTTATAATATGTAAAATGACATAAAATAACTAAGGATTCATCTAACTTTACACTGACTTTTCTTACTCCAGATTTCAAAATCACGACAAAATTACCTTCTCAAAGCAAACCGACTGAAACGTATTTTCTCTTCGATTCCCCCATGTGTAAATACAGATTAAAATACTGGGACAACTATAGTCCATCGAGATCCCGCAAAGAATCTTCAAAGAACGCCCACCACTTACTCGAAGATGTATCACCAACTGGAAACTTAAAATACAACGACAACGAAGAATGAATTATCCAATTTTGTCCCCCAAACAGCGCATAATTTAGATTAGCCGAGCAGTATCTCCACTGGCTGGAGCTGAGCAATGTTTTCAACGAGCTGGCGAAAGTTGGCAAGATTTCGGTCAGGCAGTCGCGAAACAGGGACTTTTTCCGTGCGTGGGCGGACATATTTTCGTTGCGTTCCACGTCGTCTCGCGAGAACGTTCACGATTTTTGGCACGAGGTCGCTGTTACTTCCAGGACTCCTCACGACCTATATTTCTTGCTCAGAGATCGAGCAAAAGGAAGAAGAGTCGTGTCGAGACTTCTTTGCACTCGAATGTATGACGTGATTCTTAAATACATTGCTGCTACTTTTCACAAGAGTCTCTCAGAGTTATTAACCCCTTACCTTGTGGTGGTTTTTTAGCTGCGTGCATCAGAGTTAATTTTAATACTTTTATTTTGCTATTAATTCGAATACGAAAAACTTGACTATGCTTAAAACAATACGAATAAATTCACTACATGAAATGTTACTGATTATTACAAAACGAATTAATAAATCGTCAGTTACTCGAAGACTATACAATTTCCATATTCTTGCTAAACTCAACAATGTAACAATGTCCACTCTAATATTTGGAACTCAATTTGTATGTCAAATGTGTCTCGTTTTCATAAGGAGAGAGATTAGTTTCATTTTGCTTGCAATTAAAAAGTCATAGTCCTAAACGTTAACAGAGGATTTCGTGAAAAATGAATAGCAACGAACGCGTTGCAAAACCACAACGTGGTGTGCGCAGTCAGTCGGTCACAGAGTTCGTCACCCTTGGACCTGGGTGACCAGCAAGGTTTCCGCACCCCAAGCTTGGTCACGGGCGGGGCGATGGGTGGGCGCTTGCATCACCGAAAATCGACCCAACAGAAACAAAAGAAACACTGATTTACTGACCACGTCACGCCCCTTACATACAATTTTGTATTTAAGATATACGCGCACGAGAAAGAGCTGAACGTTATTTGACTAAAATTACCTCAGGATGATTAGTCGAATAATAAGCTGCGTGATTTAATGTAAAGTAATTTTCAACTGTGCCTTAGTGAGTAAATATGAATATGTACTTGAAATTATTTCGGTATTTGATCATTAATCAATCTGATCTTCTTCTTCCATTTTATGGTTGCCTAGATCTCCTGTCTTCATTTCAGACATACGTGCACTTAGAACATCAGCCAATATTTTACTTGGAACATTTAACTTGAAAAACGATCTTCAGATGAGTTGGCCTGCTACAGGATTTAAAGGTACTTTCTTCTAAAATATCTTTAACATTGAAATTACTAAAAAAATCAAAAATGACTCGTACGATTATTCCTCAAATGCATCAGACTCTAAAAAGACTATATTTTTTCTCCATTAATGCCATCTAAAATTAAAGAAATCTATAAATGAATATTATGTATTTCTGTGAATTTTTTTTTTAGAAACCTAGCAGCTTGACACCCCGAATAAGAGATACACACGCGTCGGTAATTCCAGTCTTAAAATGAAGATCATGAATCAAATCTCTCATTTCAAATCTCTCGATTAATCTTTTCTCCAAGTCTGCTGGAAATGCACCTCGCAGAACACCGCCAAACTCCAGAGAGACATAAAATATACGATCCCATAATTCTGACTGTTATGGTACAATAGCTCAACTGTATAAGCTGTACAATGACGCGGAACGACTCAGTGATTTGAGTTTGACGTGAGTTGGCACTTTTCCGTGCAAACAATCCATGCCTAATTCGCATATCTCGAAGCCTGGTATCGCGAGTATGCTCTAACAAAGAGAATGGTCCATTTGTTCCTTCACACGCTAGATTAACGAGAGGACGGAAAGAGGAGGATTGGAGCAATCGCTCACTGTCGCTGCTAAGCAAAGAAGTATGGAAATTCGTCTGCGATCGCTACGTGTTGACGAGAATACCTCGTTTACTGTGCACCAACAACTATCCTTTTCGATGTGACTAGCGAACTTCATTTGCAACAACAGACGATTGGTATTAATATCACGAGAAATTGGAATAGACAAGCGTGATTAAACTGTCTAAAATTTCAGTAATAAAATCATAATAGATACAATTATTCAAATTGTTCCCAAGCATACAAAATGTTTCAGATAATATGAAAATTTCATAGAAACTGAGGACAGAGTCTTTATAGGAATTTCATGTTCTGTAACATTTTTTGAGAGTATTTTGAAATATCTTTCAGATTAAATATGTAGACAATTTGTGGAATATTTCATTCGGGATTATTTCAGAATCGTGCAAAGAGTTGGTTTCCCAGCAGCATTTGGTCTAAAAACCGCCAGGGTCGATACGGAATATCGACCGAGCACATTTCTCTTGGCTATTGTTCCCCAGCACGGCCTTGCATTATCTCCGCCAATTCTAGCCAAGCCTATTTATAGAGGAAGCTTTGAAAGTCGATGTCCAGGTCAGACCGGACCCTGAATGCCGAAATACTCCGCCGAGTGCATTGGACATAGTGTCTTCGCCCTCCACAGGATCGACCGCTGCCAAGAAACGCTCGACACAACGATATCAGGTGTTTCGAGGGACAAAAGCCCTCGATGATGCTACCCATGAATGTTGAAGAAATGTGGACTACATCAAAGTCGGTCTATTATGGTTCTTGTCATTTTAGATGGCACGTGGGACATATTACACTTTTTGTCAATCTAAATGTAAACCTACTGTTTGCTCCTTTATGGTACCTGTGTACATAGTCATTTTAGTAACTCAGTAGATATTATTTATTTGATATTCTACTTGTTGTAATACTGGAAAAACTTAATAAGCAATTGAAAATTAAGGCATCAACTAGAGTGGTAAACTAAGTTTAAAGTTGGCTAGAGTTGAATAGTTCTATGAATGATTCTAAATATTGTGAATAGTATAGTGACTTGGTACCTGTAGACAGTTAGTGTTCTACATAATGTAGTATTCTAGGTAGCGTATGAACTGCTGAATAATTTTCAGTAAACTTAACTAGCCTTGGGTTCAGATAGACTATAGGCTAGTTAATACTCCAAGTGCTCTTTTAGTCTGGTTAACCAAAGAGCTATAGGTTCACTGATACTACAGTAACCTAGGTAATCTAGTAGACGTAGGCTAATTAATGGTTTAAGCAACTCAATTCAGCAATACAAAAGCTGAAAATCAATGTCCTACGTACTTTAGTTAACCTAGAACCTGTGGATACAATTTAGTATTTCTAAATTTTGTATTCAACTTAGCTGTTATAGTGTGTCTAAGAATTAATTAACCTAGTAGACGTAGGATACTTAATGACTTAAGAAGCATTATCAGTTCAAAAACATAATTAAAAATTAATTAGTATCCTATATGTTCCTGTTTCAGTCAATCTAGAATCTTTAGTTATGACTTAGTATCTTTAAATTTTGTATTCGGCTTAGCTATTGCAGAGGGACCAATAACTAGATACCCTAGTAGACGTAGGCTAATTAATGATTTAGGTAGCCTAGAATACGATAGCTACAAATTAGACAGTATCCTATGTACTCTAGTCAACCTGTAATCTCGGGCTACAACTCAGTATTTCTACATTTTATATTCAACTCAGCTATTACAAATTGACCAATAACTAGGTACCCTAGTAGACGTAGTCTAACTAATGGCTAACATAGCCTATCCCAGAAATCTAACAGCCAGAAATCAGTTATCATCCTATGTATCCTCATCAATCTCCAATCTCTGGATACAACCTAATATCTCTAATCTTCTATTTGACTTAACTATTACACACTAATCAACAGCCTAGGTATCCCAACATCACACATCACTCTAATAATCCGGTTAGCCAAAGTATAGCTAACCCAGCCACCTTCGTATCAATTATCCCCCAAGCAAAAGAAAACCAAAATGCCTCATCTAAAAACACAGTTGATCTCTTCCGGTGACAAATCCTAGAGTCCCAAATCGACATTTAATCGTCCCATCCATCACAAAGCTAGGCCAGCCGCGAGAAAGAGCGGGTCGTTTCTTCCTGCGGGCTGCAGAGAAATGACTCGGTGCCAATTCAAATACAGGTGGGGGCTCGCGAATTTATCTCGGCTACACGTGCGCAGAGAGGATGCCGCGCGTGTCGCAATGGTTTTGGTTAACGACTGCCGTGACGAACGGGCACCGGTGCCAAGACGGGGGATCATTGGACGTCAGTCTGGAACCCATGACCGGCTGTGCCAGAAACAGTAAATGATACACCTCGATAATAAAGACGAAAATAATCGGAGTCGACCCATTAAACCGGCAGTTTCGGGCCGACCGACTCGCTAACTGTTTAACCATGGGAGGCGTGCACGCACGCTGCCGGAGTCTCGGTACTCCTGACTCAGCTTCACGGTGTACCCTCGACGAACAGACCCTAATAGTTTGCACGTGTAGGAATTGCATAGTTAGGCAAACCCAGAATGCCCCAAATCCTCTCTACTAATAGTGAACACGCGAACGCTTTGGGTAGGGGTACTGTTACGTGCAGATGAATTTTGGCATGATTCTATTGATCAGAATGTGGAGCTTCAGATTGAGTATTATATGGTATTAAGCATAGAAATAAATAATAGTTATGTAAATTTGATCTGACACACTTTTTATAGTAGAATTGAAGAAAATTTCACTTCTTATGGAAGTGGTCACGCTCAACCATCGCCAGCGATCGATAACCAACGACCCGAATTTCAAACGTTAAAATAACAGATTCAATATAGCAATTATATCTAAGAAATAATAATGTTACCTGATTGATGAAACGTTACCTGCAAATTATCTACTATGAGTTATTTCTTGGATATAATTCCTGTATTGAACCTGTCATTTGTCTGTTTGAAATTTCGTTGGTGGCTGTCGATCGATGGTGATGGCTGAGCGTGACTGCTCCCTAATCCTTCTTAATACTTGGTTGATATTAAAGTCATAATATTTGTACTAATTCGACTTTCCACGATTCACCCGTAACTGGTATTGTCAAGTTACAGCATAAATGCTATATTAAATCGACTTTTAATATGTAGTAGAAAAAATATTCGATATGTTATTTACAACTAAAGCTAGCTATATTTTACAAGGTGGAATGTAGCAATTACCTCTGCACCTCTTGATTCATGAAAATTAGTCAACTGAGAAGTCGCAAATTTTTCAGACACTATTACAAACCATTTACTCCATTCTGAAGCACCACGATATATCATAACACTGACACCATACAAACTGAAGGTTAACATACTTCAAGCACTCACCTGTCCTCAACATTACTCATGTTCCAAAACCCTCTACAATTTCAGAGACACCATGAGCCATCGAGAACGCTCTCTCCTCGCCCAGGAGACTGCTCTATCGATTTCGATTTTCGATCGCCAGACGAGACACCCACGGAGGAATATCATAACCGAGCTACCTGCAGTTCTGCACCCAATTCCTCGGGGCGGAATGCAGCGAAGAACCCGCGGAACGTGACCGGGAAGTTTGCGGGAAATTCCGGGCCGTGGAAGCAGCTGAGGCAGAAGAAGAGGAAGGAGGAGACGGCGTGGAAGAAGGAGAATCGAGAGTGACCTGGTTACCCTTACAAGGACCTTGCCACCTCGCGCAGGAGCTCAACTATCGGATTACTGGGGCGACATCTTTTCCTTTCGAGAACACGACCCCCCTCGATTACTGCTGTTGCCCTTCGTGAAACGAAAACGAATGGGTGAAGGGTGAAGCGATTTTTGGAGGTCGAACGATCCTTTGTGGTTTGTGGCGATGGAAGGTGAGAGTTTTGAGGGCACTTAACGACAGGGTAGATGTCTATATTTCTTGTGTTGTTTCAAAATTAGTTGTGTGTGTAGTAGGTTGTTATTTTTATATATTTTATAGTAATTATTGAGTAAAATTAGTTTGTGAATAATTTGAGGCGAAGATTCTTGAAGAAAGAATTCTCTAAAATTCTATTATATTAAACTACAAGTATCGTGAAGCAAGAGAGCGAGACAGAGCATGAAAAATAAATTTTACTTTATGAAATTGACGAGGGTGTGATTTACCATTTAGAGTTTGCGTGAAAGTATGAAATATGAATCGAGAAAATGAAATGAAAATGAAAATGGGAATAACATATGAAAGAAATAAATTACCTTTTCCCACTCGTGTTTTAGGCAATCTATACATAAGATTTTTTATCATTTTATTATTTTGCTTCCTTCAATTATAACTCATTCTTGAAAAATGTTTCCTGTATTCCTCAAATATGAGATTTCCTAATTATTTGAAACAGCATATTCGTGGCAATATCGAGATGCAATTTACTGGCGATCAGAGGAGCACTTTATTTTCGCATTTTCCGCCCTCGATTACGACCAATCGATAAATCATTCGCAAAGATCGCCTCATAAATCAACGAACTGTCTCGATGCTGATCTTTAGCCTCTTTGTCCTCCATCTAATCCTCTCTGTTACTTCGAGTGGCTCGTTTCCACGGGGCGCCGCAGATTACCACTTTCACTTTCGTTTCCATTTCATCCCATCGCGCCTTTATTTACAATCGCCACTACGAATTTTTCCCATTTAACAGCAGCCGCCGCGATAATCAACGAAACCCCGCTGAACAAAATGATTCTGATCGAAATTTAATCAATCATCGAGCGAGTGCAATGACATCGAACGGCGGGTAGTCGCGTTAATTCGAGCGCGTAAAAAGCTCCAATAAATTAGCCAACGACTGATCCATCAAAATATATTCGATGATAAATAAAAAAAGAGAGAGAAATGAATTATGCGCGAGAGGTATGACGAGCAATTATCACCGTTGAACTCGTTCCTATTAAATTCGACCATGGAATGTTCGTCCAGGCAAATTGGAACTTTAATGAACGATTTTCGAGGCTCGATTGAAAATGGTTCGTTAAATCTGCGCTGACGAGAGGACACGTGGAGTGTCGTCGGGGACGATTTATTGAGCAACTCGATTAACCGTGTTTGATTTTATAATTGACCCTTGGCGATAATCGACTATCAAACGTGCCCGCGAATAAGCGTCGTGGAATATTTTATACTGGAGAGAAGAAAAGGATATCGAATGTAACGAACTCGAGGAAAATGCCAAAGAGACGATTGCATGCTAATTACCCGATAGCAAATGTTACGGTGCCTCGAGCGCGCCCAAGAACAACCTGCTCGAAGCGTTATCGCAGCAATTATTGCAACAAATACGGCGGACGTGTAATTATGGGAACGACATTTAATAGCGATCGGTCGAGGAGAGATCGGCCCCGATAAAAGGCCAGTTGCGCCCGAAATACGGGATTCCAAATGCGCCGTGACCTTTGGGGCGATTATGACAAACATGCTGGCGTGTATGGCCATCACGAGTTGGCAGGGACCTCGGGGGCGGGTATCGATCTCGTCAGCACGCGATGCATTTTTCCTTCGAACTCTGCTTTCTCGCGGAATGTGCACGTGAACTCAAAACGGAGGAATATTTTTGCTGTGGTCGCTTCAAGATTAATACCTGACCGAATTTTCATACAGATATCATTTTTTGTTCCAGTGCCAAAAAGTACTTTTAGTTACTAAATTGGATATCGTTAACAGTATTTTATTCTTCAAATTAGGGCTAATTTATATTCTAACTTAACTTTTTACATCGGCTATGAGAAATATCGACAGATAATTAACCGCAAACACGTGACCTATCGATACAAGTAGGTATAAATAATTTTTTATAACAAGGTTAAAACTTTCAATAGGCTTTCCAGAGATATTGATTATATAATCTAATTTTTCAACATATGAAAAATGTGAAACTGTAATTTAAAAAAAATTAAATTTGAATATTTATACCCTAAAACAATTCACAATCACTTGGACGCTTTCAAAAATTTCGTGCGAAAACTAGATTCTCTGAAAAATGAAAAGCCAATTAAAAAAATACTGTTTCGCCTTTTCCTCGCATTTTTCCCCTAAAAATTGTTCTACGTTTCATTTTTCTTAATTTCATACTCAGAACACGTATTTCAGCCTCTACAGCGCCGATCTCATTAATTTCAAATTTATTTTGATTTTCCATGAGAATTAAATCAAACTGTTTCAAACAACCGCAGATCAATCAAAGCCAACGTTCCTCTTCCAAAAAGTGTGACATAATTACAGAGGATCAATTAATTGATAAGATTCTGTAACCGAGAGCCTCAGCCGAGAAGAAACTCGCGACACTGGCAGAGCGGAAGTGCTCGAAAAACCCTCTCGAAGGTGGGCTTGTTAAGGGGCGATCGATAACACGGTCTCGCAGCCTCGATCCACTCGCGCTTTCGCGAGGCGAAAGAGAAAGAGACTGGTTTTCCACGGTTACCCGTAACAGGCACGTTACGCCGTGTTGCCAGCAGGTTTTACGCGAGTCCCACGCGCGTCTGATCTATGGATCGGAAAGGCAACTTGGAAATCGTATTTTTAGCGTCCTGTACAACATAATCATCGGACAATAGCAAAATCACCCTTTATAATAGCAAAATTATAGCCCAATTATTGAGCTTGACTCGTAAGTCTGCGTCTGACGTTTTGCCAATTGTTCTACTGTCTGAAATCGACGTCTGTCCATGGGAGACCTTATTCTACTGAATTGAAGGGGGAGTTATTGCTCCTTTAGCAAGACATCGATATAATAGTCTTATTTTAACGTTTCTTTTATTATTAACTCTGTCTGGTGCATTCCAGTAGAAATGATAGGCATGGTTGCTAAGCAATAATGATAGAAGCAAGAAATGATGGTGGAAGGGAAAAATAGATTTCAGTGTTATGCTGTTAGCTAAGGAACACGAGGTTATTGGTGATGTGAAGATTTTTCTACACTATGCTAAGATTTTAGATTCTAATTATTGTTGTATAAAGAGTCTTGGTTGCTAAGCAATAATGGTAGAAGCAAGAAATGGTGATGGAAGGGAAAAGTAAATTTGAGTGTTATTTCGCTAGCTAGGCAACACGGAATTATTGGTGATGTGAAGATTTTTCTACACTGTGCTAGGATTTTAGATTTGAATTATTTTTGTACGAAGTGTCTTGAAGTACAATATATTTCTAGTCAGGGAATGACCTATATTGCAGGTCTCGTTGCAGCGTTAGCTTCGCGACAGCCAATACGAAATCGAAGCAGACCTTCCCCAGTAATCGATAACCCTGACCGATCGTATCGTGCCGAGCGAGGGACGTTGATGCAATACTTATACCGCAAAATAAATTACCACCATTATCAAACGTATTAATACGGTTACATAATGGACGTTGACGCAGCTATCGTTCACGAGCGAAGCGAGCAATCAACTCTAAAGTTCAATATATTCCTTGTTTCAGCGAAGCACGAGAATATTATAACGATTTGAAAGTCATCTGTTCCAGAAAGATTCCACGAGATAAAAACTGGCGTATATAATAATATTGTATATCACATTCAATATAACATTAAAATAATATTGGGTTGTAATAATAATATTATTACAGTGTCCAATAATATAGCTACATACATAGCTTCAATTAAATGGTCTGCCTGTTCCAATTATTGTGGAACGTATTCTAAATTATAATTAAAAATAAATTAAGTCGTTTCGTTCATGATGAATGTATCCATGACCTAATATTACTGAGTGACTAAATGATTAAATATTTAATTGATCTGTAGGTCTACCTGCCTGGAAGGGTAACTATAGCTTTGACTATTTAATATGATTTATAAATCTTTTCTTAACGTTATTTCTTGAATCGCTGTCTAGGCGTTCCTATTCATTTTTGTAATTTTAGATATTTCTTTCGCACTTTAAGACCCATTTTATCCTATAATTTCTCCGTCATATTAAAATTCATTATTCACATTAAAATGTAACTCCTATTCGTTCTGCTACATATTACTAACAGTCATTTAAAGAGCATTCTATTAAAATAAAGATATGAAGAAATGTTAAAGAGTGATCCTACATGACAATATACGACAAGATTTCAGAATGACAAAATGCAAAATGTGTGTGATATCTATACAAATATCTACAAAAATCTACTTCTAAATCATTTTTCGTCACACCATTACGAATCTCAAAAAATGCTTCCCACTGTATTTGAATACTTCCCTAAAAACTATTAGAGACAACGTGTACCATCATCTACCTATCCCAGAGATCGCTGCTCCCATCAGTAAGTAGTCAAAGTGCCACAAGGTAGATCATAATAATCTACGAAAAAGCCTGACCACCGAAATAATCACGCTTGTCTAACCACATTCCCAATTGAAATTCGTCCGACGCGTAGACTCACGCCGATGCATCGTCGAGCGTGCACAAGACGCGACGCGAGTCTGCGGTTAGACAGCGGTGAGTTTCTTCGTTGCAAAACCTAACCCGCGGCCGCCATTACGGCGTACAACGCAGCGTAACACGTTCCCTGTAAGTTTGCGCCGCTCGATGTCGTAATTACGATAGAGTATCGTACACGCTCATTACCACGTACCGCGATATTAGCATAATATTCTATAAAGTGCGCTGCACGAGCGGGACAGAGGGGATCGCGCCCGATGCACCGCGGGCTTAATGGCAATTCACTGACGCTAATCACGCGGGGGCTCGTGAAAAGCCACTGGAGGCTCTGCTGTCGATAAAGCTCGCCTCGAAATTCCGTTATTTTCATCGAGTCTTCGGAAACGGCTAAATTGGTCGAGCTGGAGGTGTTAAATCGTTGCGCGGATACGAGGTAATTACTGATTTTGTGAGAGGGTACAGTAGAAGTTGTTAGAGGAAATAGTTACAGTGTTTGTTAGGTGTAAACCTGCATTTTCGTTCAGGTAACGAGTTTATGGCAAACGTTTTTGCGAGGGTAGTTTATGTATCGACATTACATTTTTATTTGATCAGGCTCAAAGTTATTGTGAGTGATAAGGAGAATAGTGACGAGATTATAACGAGGAAATATTATAGAGTGACTCTCTGTTAGAATATACATAGAAGATATAGAATATAGGTTTTTCTTAAGATACTTCGTTTTTAAGTAACTTTGAATTCGAGTATAGTATACCCCGGTTAAGTGATCGAAACTGACAAGAGAAGCACCCCAGGTTGCTGTTTCCAATTTTAATGTGCTTCTGCAGAGTGATAGTATGTAGATTGCTAATGCTATTTGTCAAATACTAGATATAGATATTGAATAGTTTTAAAGATATGAGCAATTAACGTTTCGTACCTTCTTCATACAGAAGAAAGGCAAGGTAGTGGTTCGATAGTGGATAAATAGCATTAGCAATCTGCATACTATCACTCTGTAAAAGTACATTAAAATTGGAGTCAAGAACTTTGAGTGCTTCCCTTGTGAAAGTCATTCCATAACATTTAACCGGTGAAACCTATTAAAATTGATGGAATATTGACTCCAATGACCCATAGTCTTTCTACTCTGAAAATAATTCCCAAGAACGGTAATTCGTGTTACCAATTGATACTCGAAATTCTCATCGCATGTTATAACGAAACACACCGTTCACTTCGATTCTACGCAAATTACACGGTAATGTGTTAGCGAAGTGCTCATAATAATACTTAACAGTTTTAGGCGGGAAAGGAAGCTACGCAGACTTAGCTCGGAAGGTGGAGGTACATAATGGCCTTCTCTAATGAATTTCGAACGTTTAGTTGTTTCACACGCCCTAGCAGGTCGACGTAAGAACGTATGTAAGGATATGGGAGGAAAGGCAAAGAACATAATTACTAGCGTGTTCGTAATTCCTGCTTCTAATCATTAATATTAGCTTCTTTATGTCCATGTCTATCTCTGTTGATGGGAAAACGAAACAAAATCTCAAAATTAAATTCTTACAGAAGACAAAATATATCAAAGACTGACAGTATTTATTTGTCATGCTAGGAGACGATGAAGTCATTAATATTATCACATATTTCAGAAATACTGTTTTTAATATTTCAAATTTTATCTAAGTAGGTGGTAGAAAATTTTAGTACACTTTTCATTCTTCATATCTACTGTCTATTCTAATGTATGATATTGAAAATGAAAATTCTGTATAAAGGAGCTACCTCATTCTACATGATCTGCTTTTCCTATTAAAAAGGTACAACAATAGATAGGGATATTAAGAACTTGTCACAAATGAATGACACTAATATTGAGAACTGATTCATTCTAGTTGTCACGTAGTATGAACTTTTCAATTTCTTCCAGAACCTGTTATCTCAAAGAGTTTCTTTTTCCTTTCACAAATAAACACGAAAGACGTGGTCCAAGCAAACACCCTTATCAAGTCACTGATTTCTCCCCAAAGTCCTCTCGTTATGTACCGAAAAAGAAGTTGTTCGAGAAGAATCGGCGCGCTCGATTAAATTTATCGCTCTGTCTCAACGAAACAATGGCAATCCCCAAGCGCAGCGGTTGGGCTCGACGATATTTTACCAGTCGATTCTCGCGGAGAATTCATGGAACGACGGCCACCCCGCGAATAACAATCGCGTGTCCACCGATTGAAACTCGAGACTCTACAGCGCGAAGCTAACAATTAGAAAACGAAGGGGACGACGTGGGACTCGCGAAAATTCGAAATCCACCGCGGAGGAAGAAGAAGGGCCGATTGTGTTTCAAGGATCGCTGGTAATGCTGGCTGGCAATAAAGGCGGGAGAGGAGTCCGACAAGATACCAGTCGGCGAAAGGTGGGAGTGGCAGGGGTCGTGTAAAAGCCAAGGTAAAACGGAGTTAAATTAATCTCGAGCCCACACTCCGCGAGAAAACCATCGAGACGGTCCTCCTTCGGGATACGATTGCTGACTCTTGTTGGAAAGTCAGCGAAGTTTTATGTTTTTTGGTATCCTTGTCCCCTTAGCAGTCGAGGGCATGACTTTCATATTGGACGTATAATGGACACGCGATTCATCGACTCGAGACCAGATTCCAAGTTGACCTGTCGTTTTGGTGTTTCACTATCTGCGTTTCCCTGAACTGTTAGGAATATCAAATCATGGTTCGAGGGCTACTCTTAGGTCTACTGTACTTTTGTCGTTAATACAGAGAGTAATAGAAATTCTGAATAGCAGAATATAGATAATGTATGTTCAGCTAATGAGGTTTTACTGTACTTCCTGTTCAGTTTTATGATGTGAATAATTTTGTTGCATGGAAGAGGAGAGTATAATTGGAATTTCAAATGTACGTTTTTTAGAAGCTAGAGAAGACAGATTTTAATCATGGAAGAATAAGCTTTAATTTTAATAATTGTTTTCTCTTTAATTGCTATATACGTGTATGTAGTGTTTGTGGAGATATGGAGAATTTCTTCGAATATAATCATACGTCAAAGAGGTAAGTAACATGAATATGCAAGTTAGACAAAGTTCAAGGAAAGAACAGACTATGAGAAGCCACATAAAAAGGCAAGCAATTCAGATAATTGAAAATATTGAATAAAAACTCAAATAAAAAAGTGAATCCCAAAAGATAAAAGATCTACAAAAATCCTCCCACTAACACATCTCCTATAGTAAGTACTATACCTATCCTATACTCAAGATAAGTAGAACAAGTCGATCTGCTGTTAGACATCGATTATAACAACTAAAAACAGTTTCTAGATTATAAAAAATAAAAAGAAATAACCCTTTCTACAGAAATGCCCAAGATAAGTAGGAACAAATCGTTCTATCGATAGACAGCCCTAACAAGTAGAAAAGATAACGCTACTCAGCCAACAGAAACGAATTACCCCATTCGAAAATCGAGGTCCAAACACTTCGCATCGAAAGCTCGTATGAAAGCCCACTTTTCCTGAAAAGACCTCCACACAGGCAGAAATGGCAGCAATAGTTGGAGCGTACCTTAAGAAGAATGGTGAAAAACGGGGAATCTGTTGGAAACGTTGCTACCGTCATTATTTTCCGATGGGGGATGGCGCTGTCGGCCAGGGGTAGAAAGCATTTTGAATAATAGAGACTGCGGTCTATTTATGCTCTGAAATCAATACCCCCGCGTCTATATCATCGCTAGAACACACTGGCACGCCACGTCGGATCGTTCAGTGTCGTTCCTTCGTTGTCCGCATGCATTCACTCCACTTCTAAACGCGTCTCTCATTGTACTCTTAAGGGAGGCGCTACCGTCACGGATCGGAAATGAGGAACTAGCCCCGCGTCGTACATTCGCCCCTTTCAACTGGTGGTTCGTTCTCGAATCCTTCTTTTTTATCGAAACTTTACAACACCTCGAGTAACTTGGACCGTCTTCCGGATGCACTGTCTTTTCTGCTGCCTTAGCGCACGCGTTGGATTTTATTACGTGGGATGTACTGTTTTGCATAGAGATTGTCTATTTGCAGGAATGACACGATTGGATAGTGTCTTATTATTACCTAGGTAATCTACAGGTTCCTATACTGCTTTTTGCATACACACGTGGTCTTTTCAATAATAGAAGCTGTGGATATGGCAGGTCTCATGCTTCAAGCGATTCTGTATTCCGGAGCTATACGAATGAGGCAAACATACATGACTGGTATATATTATCAGATTTTATTGAGATTTTACAGACTTGCTTTTTTTTCAATTCCATGTTTTTTATACCAAGTAACTAATAATGACGCTACTATTACGTATAGATCGATTTCATAATGCAAGTCAATGTGATTAGAGTCGAACTGATATGAGTGGTTCATATTATCAATCTTTACTAAGATATTTCGGTGGCCTATTTTTTCTACAGATTTGTTGTCTCTTTGATGTCATATAGCTAACTACCCTCTTTACTCAATATTGGGAGCAGCTACGAATTATGAATCCATTCGACTGGGACTGAGCCAACCGAATTTAGGTCGGAGCAACATGATGAGAACATACTGCCAACTATCCTTAATATTCCTTAAATGCTACTATCGAACTAAAAATAAAAATAATTCAAAATTTGAAGTGTATTTGCATCGTTATAAACTACATTTCTATATTACTTAAAAAGAAACGAGGTAAAAAAATTCCATCTTCCTCACACGTACGTGTTAACACCAGCATAATTCATGCCACCGTTAACACAGATTGTTATTAGCCGATACAATTACATTTGTGCCACAAATATTGATATTATTTGCTTAGCGGCCAGTTTTACGACTCGTGTAAGAGCCTCCGTAGATCATCAGTCGCTTTTTTGCGTACCAAGAACGGTCGCCTTTAATTACGAGGACTTACTCAGCAATAAGCGAAGCGCTGGTCGTGAAAAGGAACCGGTCGTCACACGAAACCAGAATTCGTAAGAGGACCGACGACGCGAGCGAGAAAGAGAGACATAAAGAAGATATATGAAAGAGAAAAAAAGATAGAGGGCAGGCATGTTGCTTTCACCGCAACGCAATTAGGGACGCGATCCTGGAGAGCAATTAAGGGACCGTCAATTACGAGGGCACGCATGGAAATCTGTAATCCATCCCCTGCGACATCTTCCTAATTCCTTACCCTTCTGATCCCATCGCTATAAGGTCACAGCAAATTTTATGATACACCACATCGATCATTTTCGTGACAAAATTAATTTAGATTATTTGCGAAACTATTAAGGATCTTTTTTGTAAAACTACTAGGTTTGTATATTGTTAGTTGTTACTGATAGCTGGGCTTGGAAGCCAAGTTTGCTCGAAAAAGATTGAATTTTTCGTTGCGTAGAATTGAGTTTTCTCATCTCCATGAACGATGAATTCCAAGAGCCTATTTATGTAAGAATTTTATGTAAATTTTTATACGAAAATTCTTGTATGCTGATATTTTAGAGAATGAATCTACAACATGAAACACGAAAATATGTTGCACAGGAGTAGAGTATGCAAAGGTAATTTTCTCAGTTGATCCTCAGCTGATGTGTTATTCAGAGTAAGTAGAGAGATGAGATTACTGTTCCTGACCCAATTTAAAGAAATTAGAAAATGTATAACATGCATATGTTCGTCTCATGTCGAAGAATCAAGTTAGCAGAAGCACTATGACTCTATAATAAAAGTTGAACTAGAAGTTAAACCAGAAATTAGTGAAATTTGATTGAGACACAAATACGAAAAAATAGGCACTATAATCCTCTCAGATCGATTCAAACAAATGAGAAATCGAAGAATTATAGTAAAACCCTGTTAAATGTTCATCGCTCGGGACCAGTAACAAACGTATACTGGATTTATGGCAGGCACTTCACACCTCCCTTGAGCTCAGACCAGTTGTTTGTGCTGGATAGACTCACGTTGCAAGTAATACCCTCCCCTACAGTTGTAGAGATAACGTTGAACAAGTAACGAATAAAACTTGGCGAACCTATAACGTAATGTACTGCAGATAATTGTATCTCTATTTGGCAACTTTACTAACATGTGTCAAGATCCAAAGAAAAAGAATCTATTTTATCCCTCACAGCTAAAAAATAGAAGATTCAATAAATGTAAGACTATCTTAAACCACTCAAAGGAAAGTCTCAAATGTAGCCCCTAAGAATTTCAAAGTTTAGCAGGGTAATAGATGTCTATAATAGGCTATGTCTACAATAAATGTTAAACACAATTTCAGACGTAGATGGTTTGCCAATTTTGAGAAAATCCACGTAGCTGGATACGCACTACTGTGCATATGTATTTGAACACATTGATATTATTGGAAATACATAAAATATACTTTAAGTAAAGTTGTCTAACACAGTCTCGGCCACAGACCTTATGATAAACAATTATTGTACAAGGTTTATAAATACCAATGAAAATAACATCTGATACCAGTAAAAATAAATAAAAAGCTGTATTTCATACATTTACAACACTATAAATCTATGCAAGTACTTATGCACAGTAGTTTACATAAAATGGATCATTTCAAACGAACAGCCATCGTAACGTAGCGATATGCTATTAGGTATGTCTTTTTCCTGGGGTTCGAATCTTCAATTCAGGGGAAGTATATCCAACTACCTGGACTTTCTCAAAATTAGCAAATCATCTGAAATTACGTTTAACGCTTATTCTAGACATAAATCTATTACCCCGCCAAACGTCTTTGAAATCGGTGGAAGCCACATCTGTGACTTCCCTTCCGAGCACTGAGTCCTCGTACAATACATTTTCCCTCTCTTTTCAATCGCAGAGCCATCCAATCCCAAATGATCAACGTTCGCTGAAAGGAGTGGCCAGATGCAAGCGCAACGTCACATGAAATTCGGCCCACCAGGGCGCAGCTCGTCAGCGTCTCCTTCAACCTACCGCGTATCCCACATTTTATGGAAGCGACCGAAGGAATCCAGACCACCGTGAACGGGACGAAATGCGTGTGCACGTGCGTCGCGACGCAGGAGCACGAAGAACACCGGATATGGACTAGACTACAGCCAGACGGCCCGGAATGGAAATCAATACAGTCTCAACACTCGTCGGCTTCTCTCGCCACCCCCTCGTTTCCCAACCTACCTCATTCTCGTTCTCGTCCCTCTCGTTCCGCCGCTTTTTATCATCCACCACCCCCACCTCCGTCCCCGTTTCTCCCCCTTGTCTTTCTTTCTGGTGGCATCATTGGCTGCCAGAGTAGTTTCCAGGCCTAACGCAGATTACACGCCGCTCGCACAATGGATCTTGCAACCATCCCTTCGTCCCATCCCTCTGCGCCTCCCCCGCGCGCCCCGTAACGGCGAGGCTGTCTCCACTTCGAGGCTTTTAAATCTCCGATGAAAAGACAGAAATGGGTTTCTTTCTGTGGTCTGGCTGCGCGGACACGTTTCCCCCGCGCTTGTGCGCGTTTCTTAATCGACCGGAAAGGGAATCGATTGTGCCACTGGGTCATCCCACGATTCCGCGGGAATTTTGGCCGATGACATACCTTTCGGGGTTTGCAGGCTAGGGGGATGCGAATCTGTGACTTTACGTTGCGTTCTGTATTTTTTTTTTTTTTTTTGTGACTGATGGACACTTGGGAAGGAGAGATTTGTGGTTGAGGTAGGACCTCTTTTTGACGAATTTTGGGTGGTTACTGGTCTAGGGAGAGTAGCGTTTTTTTCGTGTAGAGTTCTTGTTCACTGATGAGTCTGTAGTATAAAACAGGTTTCTACAATCAACTCACACTCATAGTGATCCACTGCGATTTTATCAAAGACAGTAGAGTCTTCTTCTGTAAATTTTTCTCTACAATCTTTTTCTCTCTAAAAAGTCTATTTCTCTAAATAATTTCAAACTACACTGAATCGATCTTACAATAAGGGAATACAGTATTACTATAAGCGACTATGTCATAAAATGTGAATACAGTATTCTGCTTTGATAGACGTAAAAAAACCTGGAAATTTTAAAACTGACTACTAGAAATTGCTGCAGCTGACTTTTCTTCGAGTAGTGATTTTTGTCACTGTCTATTGTCTCTGCATGTTATACAGTTAAACTTGTCGAATAATATCTGATGAATAAGTAAAGACCTATTGTTGAAAATTGTATTGTGCTCTAAGCCTGACTAAAAAATGTCGTCATGAATGTCTCGTTTCAGGTGAATCGAGAATCACGGGCGAAGTTATTCGTCTATTCGTGGCAAGTAGAGCACGAATTGAACGAAAGTCGTATGCGAGCGTGCTCGCGTGGCTTCGTGTTACCATCCACGAAGAAAACATTTCTCTGTGGAAAACGAGAGTAGATTCTTACGTCGCTAGCCAGACACGCTGACGAGTAATCTTTCCGTATTTGCTGCATCAGCGGTATGGCAGTGAGAATTATTCAACACAGATATCTATGTCATTGTTTCTGACGACTTTTCATACGCAAGACACATTTCTTATATAGGTGACTTAAATTATAAAGAATTCTAATAACTACAGCATTTCGAAGAAATAATGAAGAGGCAGTTAAACAACTTTTACTAACTTGATATTACTCTTACCAAAAACGTGTTACATCACCTATTATATTTTCTCTATTCCACAATATTATTCTCCTGCAAAATAAATTTAGAACTTCAAAATTGAATTATAATATAAGCATATTAAATGCATAAGCATAGAAATAATTATAAATCAGGAATAATGAAATAAAAGGAGGAATTATTCGAAGAGGAGGTACCTGGCACATTATTCAACACCGTTAATTTTTTTAACATAGTAATTAAAATTTTTATAACACACGCAATCATGTAAGCCCAGAGTACCATAAAAATAGCGACACGAAATCGATGGATATTCCAAAGAATTCGTCACAGGAAAGTCAAGCGAAGGTGAGGGAACGAGAGCAGAGATAAAGGTGAACCGCTGCAAGAGTACAAGGGAGAGTCGCGGGATGGATGAAGCGATTCAAAGGTTTCCGTTGTTAAAACGAGATAACGAAGACCAAACATGGAGTTGCTACGGCGATTTCAGATGGAGACCGATTCGCAATCCTTTTACGGTACGGTCACTTTAAAGCAGCTTGTGTGCGCTTCGCGTGCATGTTGCGCAGCCAAGGCGGGCTGAATCTTACAACCCAGTTTTATTCAAATTTCTAATTTGACATTGAAATGAATACTGTCAAATGAACACTGAACCTCTAAAGTCGAAGATTCTATTATTCGATATGCTAAAAGACAGAAATGCACTATTCATAAATACTTTTTAAGTAGTAAAAAATGATTCTCTTGATTGATCCTTAGGTGAATTACTTTCCTCCATGTTTTGAAATATTAACATATTGAGATGAGTATTATTTCAAGTGAGTAGTAAATTTTATAAACATTTATGTTACCATACTACTTAATCAATAACACAATATATAATTAAACCCTTAACAAAAACTAAAAATTCCCAAAGAAGCTCTTTCCAATCCCCCCATAGTCTTCAAAAATTCCTCAAAAGATGCTCCATCAAAATCTCACCTCCACCCAGAATACACCCAGTCAAGGTCCAGACACATCATTGAAAGAATCCCCATAACTCAAACATTTCTAACGAGTAATCGATCAAAAATGTCCTCGCGTCCAGAAGCATCCCCATTCACCTTGCGCCCCCCAGTCGGGGACGAAGAAATCAAGGACGAAGGTCACAGGCAAGGGTTCGAGCAAGAATTCGTCGATGGGGGGTTGCGAATCGGAAAGGGGTGACACGCAGTGGTCGCGCGGCATGTGGTCGAGAGGCACGGTGAACCAGATATTCGAATGGCATCAAACAGGCTGCCGCAGCGGGAGCAGGGGTGCCACCAGTCGGCCGTGGGGGAAAGGGGCTCTGGGTATAGGAGGTAGTGGGTATAGAGCGGGGCAGCGGAGATATCCAGGTCACAAAACAAGTGTCGCAACCGAGAGCACGCTGGCACGCTCCTGTGAATACACTTGCTCGCTGTCTCCGCGCGATTTCGACTCCCATTGACTAGCCCCTCCCCCTACCCTCTGCGGAGGTTAACACGGCCTATCGATCAACCGTGTCCCAGCGAAGGACTGCGCTCGATATTGCGAGGATCCATTGGACAAGTTCTTGCTGGAATCCTGTTAGATGGGTATCATGTTCGGGATCGCCGAGGCTATGCTTCTTTGACCCCAATTAATTCTTTTGCAGTGGCGCGAGTGTGTTTAGGGCGAGGACTAGGTACTGGTTACATCAGGGGATGCTTTTTGCTCTTGGAACTGTTCAGGTGTACTGCTTTACCGGGTCTTAGGCCTTCAAAGACAGCTGAGCTGTTATACACTTGGCTGTAGTCGCTTTTTTGCATGTGGAGGTCTGATAGGTATGAGGAGATGATGGGATGAAGTTCTTGATGGAGACGCGAGGAATTATGTTGATGCAGACGCGAAGTGGAACTTGGAAACTTTGAGATATGAGAAAATCTGATATCTGAAGGTAACTGAAGTGAAGTTTCTTGTTTTGATGTTTTAAATTATGTAGCTGTTGTACATAAATTTAAAAGAAGTGTGTAAATGTGCAGCCTCTTTGAAGTGTCAAGAATCACGAATAATTTTCTATGTACGTGTAACGCAAGAATTGTTCTATACACTGATCTCGAATGTGCCTCCAGATTTAATGTACTAAAAGCCCCATCGTAAGAGAAAGTAGAATTGAGTTTTATTAATTTTGATATTTTCGTCGTGGATCTGTGGATAGTAATATCTCACTTAAATGTAATATAATCATGCTGATGAGTAAGAAACGAGCGATTGACCGAGGACTTGGCGCAAGATCACGAACGAGCTTCGTGGGACGCAAAAGAAGTAATCGAAGCACGCGTGAGCCGACTGCGTTGAGAATTTCAACGAGCTTTCGCTAACTGTAAAACTAAACACTTTTTCTCCTACGCCGCGTTACCTGGCGAACTACGATCTAACATGGATACTTAACGCTACTCCTCCACCGAGAAAAAAAAAGAAGTTGCTCAGTGTCAGCGCTCACGAAATTCAGTAATGGGTTCTGATTAGAAATTTCTTTCCTTCTAAAAATATATCGAATTTTTTTATCTTCCTTTCTCGTACAAACTATTCGAATTAAAATATATTTGTATACCTGATAAAGAAAATACTATGATAACAAGTAACAGAAATAATTTGAATCGAAAGAAATTATTATCAGCGTGAATTTGAATACTCGAAGGCTTAAGAGAGATTAGTTGAACGACAGATATGGACATATTCAGTCCAAGGTGAACGATTAAAAGCTGGCATGTTTCAAGGACAGTAATAAAATATAAAAGGAAGCGAAAAAGCAGGAATGACTTGTCTGTTTTAATTTAAAATGTAATCGAAATTATTCATAGAGAATACCAATCTGCAGAAAATATGAACTCGATCTTCGTTAGTGCCACTTCTATTTTCAATTATAGAGAAATCAATGTGTGTACAAACGTAACTGAACTACTGTCTGAATTTTTTTAAACATTTGCAGTGAAAAGAAACAAACTATTAACAAAAAGTAGTGACTATACAAAACCAAACTAAACTACAATTAAAAAATGTTCCTAAAATACGCATGAAATATGTCTCACTTGAGACTTATTCTACTGTCGACATGCACTGCCCAAGTCAGAAGTCAGACAGTAGAATAGGTCCCAAGTCAGACACATTTCACATAAATATTTTAAGCATTTTCTCAACAATTAATAACTCCGAAACGAGACCTTAATCGCAACTTCCACACTTTTATTTTCGTCTAATTTTCAAATATAAAATCACCTCTTGAATCTTCTAGCATCAGTTCTGTGACACCCTGCATTTAAAATCATACAACAGACAGAGAGAATAAATAGATAGAAACTAATAATTATTCCAAAAAAATCCATGAATACCCATTAACCACATCTACATAAAACCTACTTACATCTCTTCACAGAAATACCACTGAATATTACGAATAATGTATACCTATTTACGACCAGTTAATGACAATTCACAACACCATCCCCGAGCAATCACCATAATATCCATTTAAAAGACTCCCGACAAAATTGATAACTATTCGAGTCGAATCTGCAAGTGCTTAAGAAATAATTCACGACTATCCCCCCCGTCAAAACCATAAATCAGTCACGATCGTATTGCCCCGAAGGAACAGTGACGCGTCAGGAAACTGTAAAAAAAAAAGAGAGAGAGAGAGAGAGAAAAAAATGGAGGGAATAAACCAAGGGAGAGGATGGCCGAGCGGCAACAATGTCGAAAGGCAGAAGGTATCGACGCGAGCAGTGCGGCTAAGCTATGGACAGGGCTTCTTAGAAAGCTCTTAAAATGCGAATAGCGTGGCCGAGAACGACTGAACGATACTCGTGAAGACGACGGGCACGGGAAATTCGTCACGTATAATGCCGGACAATGACTCTCTGCTACTCGCGAGCCAAACGATTCACCCGAGGTATCCGTTAGTTCCTCGCGATGAAAAAACATCGAACACCACCTACCGCGTAGCACGAGCGCTGATGCACTTCGATATCTAATAACGCCGTAAAGTACTCGGTTCTTTTCGTTCCAGGAGCAAGAGGGGGCAGGATTACTCCGCAGAAACGTCAGAATCTTGTCGCTATCGTAATTTACTCGGTACCCAGCAACGCAAGAAGTAAATTGCACTTGCATTTTTTCCTCGTGTCTGGACGTCAAGCTTCGAGCTTCATATTTTTTCGAAATCTGGCAGAGTTTTTTGGGGTGATAGCTGCTGACGTCTGCCATGGGAGACTCGGTGCAAGAAATGGTGTAAGAGATGAGGGTATAATGGTATAATACAGTTGGACAGGGTGTTCAACTTTTGAGAGAGAGATTTCTGGTTGGCACTAATTTCTCTGCAGAGTTGAATTTGTAATATGAAGGTAAAGTATATAATATTTTCGAATATATTTTCTTTTCGTTCAGATACAGACGAGAGTCACATTAATCGAGATTAATAGTTTCTACAGATCATCTGTTTCACATGACTCTGAAAACCTCTCCTAGCAACGAACTGATACTCCCAAAAAAAGAAAATTAAATAATAAATAAATTAAATAAATCTCAGGATGTATTTCAACCATAAATAAAACCATGTAAAAAATTTCAAATTTTTGCACGCTGCAATTTCTACCAAAAAATTTCTACCAAAAGTCCTCTCATAATCGAACCGCTAAATGAGAAAACCCCTCAAGCAAATTACACATGGCTTGCACTGGCTCTCCATTATACCATGGTCCCAAAGTGAGGCCACAGGCGTAACCAGCCACGGTTGGGACCTGAATTTCATATCGAATGGCCCTCGAAATGATCGTGAAACGAGACGAGCGTGTTCGCACGAGTGAAAGTGAACGGTCGGGCGTCGAATGTCGAGCAACGATCGTAAACGAATTCCGTACGATAATTTACGCCGAACGGGGAACGAAGATCGACGGGTGCGATAAACAGGCCGCAAGAAGGTATGACCACCTTTCACTCGCACGACCACTCGCGCGCGTGTGTGCGTACGAGTGGAACGCCGACGCTTTTCGTCCACCGAGGGTGCTAATTATCCCTGCGAGAATGAAGATCCGGGCGGGCAGATATCGCGGGTAAAAGTTTCCTCTTTCCGGATCGCGGATCAAACGCCTCGCTAATGAAACGCCTATCGGCACGCTGAGAAAACGATTCGATGGGATCTCGGCGCGTGAGAAAAAAAGAGTCCCTCGTGTCGATGCTGCTTCTGCGCGAATATAAGGGGATTCTTTTCTTCGTCGCGAAGTCGATCGAAATCTGGTCAAAGTTTACCAGGGGTCTGTTAATTAAGATACAACGTGTTCGGTGAAGGTGAAAAATGAGCACGCGGAATCTTGCCTGGCTGGAGATTCAGATTCGGAATATTCTTGCGGGCTGGTGAAATTGTTTAAAATAATGTGAACGAGAATATAGCGAATTAGAAATCTAAGACATAGCTTTTTCATCATTGGAAAGTGAAATGTAGAGAATTAGTTAGGCTATTGAGAATAAGTACGAAGTTAACTTTAGAACGACACTCTGGGGTTGTCGACGATCCCATTAGATTTTAAACTTAAAGATCTATCTGGCATGTACTTCCAAATAATTGAAAAATTTAGTTTTTTTTGTAAACAGGAATCAAGTCGTGCAATTATTTTTTCTTAAGATGCTCAACGAAAAATAGAAAAAAGAATTTTTCAAAAGTAATAAATACTATTTTAAATATTAAGATTTTTTGGAGTCACCAACAACCCCATAGTGCTACTGTCATTCTAGGGTTACTAAAAATATTACTAAAGTATTTATAGTCACAACAAAATCAATTGGCCATTGAAGATTACTGCAAATAACTATTCCCACCCCAAGTACAACTACTCTTTTATTTGCTTTTGCATGCATGAAGCAACATCCCCTCTCTCAAAGTAACATACTGGTCACAGGACTAGTAGTGTGACATATTAGAGCCAGTTGATTTTATTGTAAAGCAAAAATGGAATAAAAAATGCACGTACCTTGATCGTATATGTAGAACAGGCCTTGTAATCACTGAGTAGATTAACTGCAAAGTAGAAGTACTCTAATCGTAGCGCGTATAGAATTTTCTTTAAGCGTTCACACTGTGTTGTACGATCTTTGTTTGTCTCCTCTTCCTCTGTATCCTTATTTATTATTTAGCATCTACTGTTGTTGTCGTCGTAATTATTATTCTCTTTGCCCTTAGCCGTAATTGTTAACGTCGTTATTACTATCAGTATCCGCTATTTTTATATATATATATATAATATATATATATATGTATATATAAATTATTATTTATAAATATATCTGTCTGCAGGTACTTCGCTGTCCTGGTTCGTAAAGTCGATTTTAAAGGTTCTCTGGGTTGATTGGGCGTGGGTGAGAAAGGTGAGGGTAAGGTACGATTATCAACAAGAATTCCTGATAAAATCTGGCGACGAGTATGCTGAAGAATTCCAGGTCACTGGCTGTTGTTCTCTTGATCCAAAGAGACCTGTGCAACGTTTTTATATATGCGTAGAATCCTTATTCCCGGCTGAACATTTAACGAGGTTGAACTCTTTTTTTCTATGCTGACTATAGATCCGTTAATCCCATAAATCTGCTTCTCGCGTGTGTCCGTATATGTATATATATATGTGTGTATATATATATATTATATTTATATATAACGTCGTTATTATTATTATTCTTTTTTTTTTTTAATAATATTATTTGTATTATTATTCTTATCCTTATTATTACTCTTAGTGTTATTATTATTATTACTATTATTATTATTATTTGTAGTTGCGTTTTTTTTTCCGGAGGGGCCTAGGCACTATTGCGCTGCGAAAGAGGTTTAAGTTTGAAGGTACTTGTTCGTACGAGGTATATGTTCTCAAGGTAGAAGTTTTAAAACGTAGGAGCGATACAGCGAACCCGCTGGAGAATGTCTTGTCCGCGGGGAAGGGACCACTTTTCAAGGTTCTCCAGGCTTTTTCCACCCTTTCTCTCCGCCTCCGCTTCTCTCCAGCTGAAGCTAGCGTGTTCCTCGATCCCCTAAGAGCTCGCCTCTCTTCCTCCCTCAATCTTGCTTCGTCTTCTTCTTCCTCTTCTTCTTCGGCTTCTGCTTCTTCTTCTTCTTCTTCCGCCTTTTCTTCTTCGTTTTCTTCCGAATGGTGAGCCTTTTACTTGACGATCGATGGCAAGGCCCTCTCCGCCACTGTAGGGTCTCTCACGGAAGGTCAGAAGTCGTTATCACCTCCTCGAGTTTTCCCACTTGCTAGCCACATCGCCCTGGGCCCTGCAGCCGCCCTCCGCCCACGGACATTCAACCTCCACAACCATCTGGAACACAGAATCACGGTAGTTTTAGGAAAGACGTCTCCACGAACCTTTCATGAATTTTTTCTTTGCGCTACTTTCAGTTTCAAAGTGTTCTCTGAATATCCATTCAGTGTACGTATGGAACACATAAGTATGTGTAAAGGGCGCCACAAGAGTCAGAAATTTTAAGAAGTGATTCTAGATGCTAAAATAGAACGAAGATCAGAAATATTGAAACCGCGTTTGAGGCTTTATTTTAGACCTATCTGTTGTTATAAAAATGTTTAAAATTCGCGTTAAATGGGTATGACTTAGTACTTATTCTACTGCAAGAATTAACCAAATTAAAGACAGTAGTGTCAGTAAAGTAAGACAAGTCAGGCGTATTCTAGGTATATCTTTAACAATTAATAACTTCAGAAGGAAACGTCAAACATAATTTCGTCATTCCCCATTTTCGTCTTATTGTACCATGTAGAGTTACCCCTACAAATCTATGATATCCTTACTATATCAAGGCACTCGATAGAGGAATTCCTGATGTGACGTAATATGTGGAGTAAATGTCTTTCATTTGAAGTTAAAGGTAAATAGAATTACTTCTCTTACTTCCAATAAAGAATCTGTCAGGGCTTTAGAATCTTTTAGAATCTACTTGATCCATAAAATGATATTTATTCCACGTCAACGTCTAATATTTCACCTCAGCTTCGTGAAATTTTTTTGTAAAACACGTGTAATGTATTCACAAACTCTCATGATTTTCAGAACATGAAATCTGCCTCTCTTCCAATTGAAAAGAAGTCGACGTGGAAATGTAATATCTTTCAAAATGGAACGTGTTTGCCGCAGGATCGCGAGGCACGCTGCTCTTAATGCGCATGCATCTCTCACAGGAGCCAGAAAATTAATTTCTGCGAATATACGAGCGAACTGGCATGCAGCGATCGTCTGAGACTCTCAAACGATCCCCGCTATAACTCTACAGGGTCTATGAATTTCTAATAACCGCAGTCACTCGCTCAAACAACCAAATTTCCTCTGTGCACTTCCCTCATTAGTGCATGAATATTATGTATCTTGTACTACTACCAATTTAAATTATAATTTGTACATTTTTTTAATAGAAATTACATCCAACTAAATTTATTATTATCAATATCATTAATATCAGTATCTATATTATTTTTATTCTATCTAGTCTATATTATATTGACTAAATACTACGATTGTTTCAAATATGATCAATATTTGCTCTTCTTGCATCTACTGTTATGTTCCAAGTTAACAACTTATATCAAATGAAGCCTCAAAAGAATAGCAATAATTATGATTTTTAGGGAGCAACATTGTTGCACCTAACCTCTCAAACCACTTCACTTTTTCTTCTTCTCCCTTACTCATACTAGTCACTGAACTCTTCAAATACTGACTTCTCCAAATAAACTGAATACACAATACCCAAGTTTCCTGTATCCATTCCAATCAATAATCGTCTATACCTGTACCGTAATAATAATAATAGTAATCGACCCTTTAGAGGGCAGCACTGCAGCGCTAGTTTCCATAAATAGGAGGGTAAATACCCTGCAAGTCGGCGTGGTGGCCCCGATCGAGCGGACAAAAGGGAAACAGGGCTCCGTTTTCGTGCTCGACGGCCCTGAACGCGTCAGAGGAAAACAGAGACGCGTCGGCAACCGAGGGTTTCACGGTATTTTTAATTTCACCCTCCCGATCGTCGGGCAACGCGCGTGTTCGCGCGTGGCCACTTCACGTGAGGACGAGGAGAGCGACCAACCACGACAAAGTACGTGCACGGGTGAAGCTCGGACCCAGCACGCATGCGAACGCGCCGTGAAACGGGAGACAATGCAGTCCTGGACCTACGTCAACGAGAAATTGAACCGCCATCCTGGTCAAGGTGGAATACGATCTCCTGGGGACGTCAGGGGTCAGGCTTTTTTGGGTACTCGGGTTGTAAATTTCAGTCACAGCCGCCATTTTAGGCTCAGGTCTTGACTGCTGCATGGATTCAGGCTAATTTAGGATTAGCTTTTATGCCTGTGCGTGAATCTATGGAGAAACGGACATTTAAGGAGCTTATCTGAAACTTAGAGTTAATTCGTTTTAAACTATGTAAAATAGCTGATTCTGGTTATTGTTTGTTACTAAAGTATATGTGGATTGCTGTGTTGTAGATGGAACTTGATGGAACACCAATTTGTGTATTAAAGGAAGACACAATAAAGAGTCTTTTTTGGTAGAACTAATCTAGAGAGATTATCAATTTAGACTGATATGTTGTATCTTGGTGTCTAAATTGAAGTGATCAGGGTTCAAATAACCTGGATATTCCAAGAACCTTCTAGGTCCAGATATCCTTTCTGGTTGATACAAAATTAATTCACATCCACAACCTGTAAGCTTACTCTCAGAGCTACTGAAACTACTTTTAGTCCAGATAAACTTAGTATATTAACTGATTAATTACCCTTTTAACTACAAAGTTGAGGAACCTACTAAATCTAGTTTATCATTTGATTAGTGTAATAGTGGTTATTTCATGGATCATCTCAGAGTTATTAAAACAAATTTCAGTCCAGGTAAACTTAGTATATTCACTTACTTAATCATCTTAGAAATACACTTCATGGACTCACTAAGTCTAGTTTATCATTTGATTTGTGTAATGGTGTTATTTGCATGGATCTAGTTTATACATATCTTGTGAATCTGCATGATCATTAGCCAGACTTAGGTCTCAGGTGGAGCACACGTTTGTTCTCCTAATTAGACCGGTCTTCCATTAACTAGAAGATGTAACTCATATTCACTTCCTCGGTCTACTTTATCTTTGTCCCGAGGATCTAGTTCATCTCTGCTTTACAGATCTAGTTCACATTTTATTAAAACTGTATCGCGTATAACTTTTGGCTTCATTCACGTCTATTTTCTGGGTCTAGTTCATGCTCATTTAGAAGACACGGCATGTATTTATTTGTTGGCTCTATGCAGACTCATTTCGAGGGTCTAGTTCGTCTTTGCTTTGAAGGATTAGGTCGTTAATATTTCAGCTCCCTCCCTAATGACTTCTGGAAATCTGGGTCGTACTTTTTTAATCATTTGCATTTATTTAAATCAGTTAAGAGCTAGTATTCGTATCTTTAAAATTAATTTACACACTAGTAACTTAAATGTACCTGCTCACCAGTTAGAACCAGGTAAAGTAGAAAAATAATTTCAAGAAAATACAAGTGTGTTATTCAGCTTGTATCGAAACAATACTGTACTTTCTTCTCGTATCTATATACATACTTATATCATTCACTAAAACTATCTTCCCAGTTCCATTACTCTAAAACCTATATCAGGACCCCAGAGCCACAGTGTATTAAGTCTACTCATGTTCCATATGACTTAATACACTTTGGCTCTGAGGTCCAGATATCTGAACCCAAGCTCCAAAAAGCAATATTCCAGGACATCCACTTCTATCAAATAAGAGCACCCACTTCCACCTAACAATAGACACAAGTAACTCCAAAAATCCCTAGAATAGAGCAATTCTTGAAGTGTATCCCTCACACTGCCTCAATTATTTACAAGAATCTCGTACATCCAGAACCGCCAATCCTTTTTCGAACTTATCCTCGTTCCTCGCGGTCATGAATTTCGCTAAATTCCAAAGCCTCAGATCCGTTTTACAGATAAATCCGAAGACAGACGTTCGAGAAGGGCCGCGGTCACGCAAAAATTTCGCGTATCTTCCCTACGCCGATCACCTCAGCCTGCATTTAGATCGAATCTCCGTGGATCTACGGGATGGGGTGAGTCCGGATAAACGGGCTTCACAAAATTATTGCGAAAGATCGTCGTCGGAGATCGCGAGTACAAAAGCGCGCGAGAACGACTGCCCCTGGCAAAGAGGAGACGGCCGAATATCGACGACGGGTGATTCACACACGCGGAAGGCGGAATAAATTACCAGGCTTTATTAAAACCCTCGCCATCGATAGTATCGATAGCGCGAGATACACGGATTCGAGCGTCCAGAGCCAGCTTAAGTATCGCGAGTTATTTTCCCATTGTTCCCTGGCGAATGTGCGCTGTTCGAACTTTTGGAACGAATGAAGTGCAAAGAACAGGATTTCTTGCTCCTTAATCTGTTTTATTATCGTTATTCTTTTGGGGGCTGCTGATTATAGTTGAGAATGTTTGTTAGGATGCTTGAGGTGGAGAGAGATTTACTTTGAAAGATGATTTTTTAGAATCTGAGTTCTTTGTGAAAGAAAAATAAGTAATGGAATTTTTTAAATTCTGTAGAGTGTAAAATAAGAGTAAATAGGTAGAGAAATGAGAGATTGAATTGAAAACAACATTTATAAAACAAGCACTTCAAAAATTCAAGGATTCAAAAATTCAAAAATTCAAGGATTCAAGGATTCAAGGATTCAAAAATTCAAAAATTCAAAAATTCAAAAATTCAAAGACTCAAGGATTTAAAAATTCAAAAATTCAAGGATTCAAAAATTCAAAAATTCAAAAATTTTAAAATTCATTAATTGGAGTTAATTACTTTGACCTGTACAAGACTTATACAAGACCCTTGTACTGTTTTATACTACACCTAAAAAATAAAAGAAATTAAAGAATCTATCCAACCAATTCTCACACAGAACGAAATCATAACAGCAATGCTCCAAAATGCCCGGGGATGAACAAAGAAGATTCTAAAATCCATTCAAATAGTGCAAGCTAAATGCTTAATGAAAATCCTATAACGTTCTCCTCGAACGACGCTTGCTGTCTGTATTGTTCAATTGCTACGAGCGGCGCAGTAAATTAAGAGGCGCTCTCAACGATCCTATTCGCACAGTTCCCGACGCAATCGCGAGCCACGGCGGACGCGTAGTATATGCAAATGAAAACGAAAATGGAAGGCGTCTACGCACTTCCGGACAGATGTTAAGCCTCACGCACATTGTGCGCTCCTCTACCTATTATTGCTCTCCTTCCCACTTTCTCGTCTTCCTTTCAGCTTCTCTCTCTCCCCCATTGTCTGGCTACTTCTAGTGACGCAATGGAGGACAATACTCAGCGTGGCGATAGTTACTTGTTCCGGGCTCAATAGAATGCAATCTTCCTGTTCGAGAAAGAAAAACACGAAACGAACACAGAAACTTTTGATGCAACGTTTCTTCACTTTAGACAGATATTTTGATTGAAGTTTATTCATTGTACAGGATTGTTCAGGATACAGGATATCCCAGAACTGAAGGTACAAGTAAAAAAATAGTGATTCTATCTATTTATCCAGTTATAAAAAAATAAGTCCAAAGTAGAGAATTAAATTTCTTAATGTCATGCGTCGTTTTCAAGAACGTTAACTTCGAATTTTAGTTGAGAACAAGAGCATAGAAGTACTGTTTCAAGCACTTGGGGGGAGTATTTCTAGCTGACAGTAGAATAAGTCAGTGGTCAGACCATGGCTATTTCCCTTATCTAGCGTATCCCTTGAGTACCCAATTTCAAACTGAATTTCAAGGGTATTAAAACCAACAAATTAGAACAACTAAAACCTAACACAATCTAACATTAAATTTCAACAAAATACAATACTCCAGTCTCCTCAGACCATAATACTACCCCAAGATTGCCAGAAATGTCCCAAATTTGTCCGAGACCACGTCAGGTAAAACGACGGCTAACTTCGATCGTGAGAATCGAAAATCAGTGAACGTCGACTGAACAATGATTAATTAACCACCGATGGCCAACCATTGTTCCCTCGTGCGAACGACGGAAGCGATGCAAACGGAAGAGGGAGAGAGAGGTGGGGAAAGGGGAGATTGGACGAGAGAGAAAGAAGAAGGAAGAGGGCCGTAGGTATCGTAATACAATACTATTAGTTGAACTTGAGCTACTTATGGATGACCTTGTCTGGTTCAAGCACACCGACAGCCCGACATCATGGTATCAGCGTGTCCTTTGCAGCTGGTGTGCGTGAATGCACGTCCTGTTGTGGCTGGGCTTATTGTTTCTCGGTGCACCGCGTATCACAACTCCGATCCCGGGTGTCACAATGCGAGAACCGGCCCTGTTTCGTCTGGATCGAAAGGTTGCCATGTTGCAAAACAGAGGTGTTGCGTTTCGCCCTCTCCGAGGAGTTTCCAGATACAGCTCTTAGAACCGAGGATGTCGACCAAGGATCTCAGGCTACCTCGTTACGCTTTTGTCGCGTCGACAAACGCATACATGCCTCGATTGTAATTAGGAGACTGCGGATGTTTATGTCAATGAAGTATGTCAAAATGTGTAAGCGATGTATGCAATTACTGATTACTTTCCTTGGGGTTGTAGATATGTATGTAAGTGTATGACAAACTATTTATGAAGAGGTAAACAGGTTTGAGTTCAAGAATACGAAAATCTAAAAGCTGATTTTTGGAGCTAATTTGTCTACTGACTTCCCTTAGTAGGGAGAACTTTCTGAAAGTTCATTTTCCGGATGACTCTGTGAGAAGATGAAATATTAAAGATGCTGCTACAAGACTTCCAAAATTAGGAAAGTGGAATATTTGAATAATTAAATATCGGAATATTTGAAAATTTCATTGGATTATCTGGAAATTTGAGTATTGAAATACTTGGCTCTTTAAATAGTAGAAAATTGTAATAGTCAATTATTGGGATATTTGTGATTTTGTAATTTTATTGCAGTACTAGGTACCATGTTCTGCATTCTACAATCAATATTTCAATTGACCTTAGACTCTAAAAAATTGTCTAATACTTCAAGACAGTTTTTAAATAGTATTCGACCTCACTATTTATGTTAATAAATGCTCAACATAATGAATAATTCGAGTTTATGCTACCCTTATGATATAAAAGATTCAGAAGCCATCGCGATCCATCACTGAACATCTTAGATAATGCATCATCCCATGAACATATTCTTCTGAACACTGATGCATGTCTCGGGGAATGGCTACATTTTTAAAGTTCAAGATCACTTGAAAGTCAGTGTGCAGTCGATAGAGTGCATTCTAATGTCACGATACGAAAGAAGAAAAATTTTTATTATAATATATTCCTCCTTAAAACCGCTAACATTATTTCTCAAATATGTTCCCATATCATTAAAGACAGAGTAGATAGGTAATTTGATATCTTAATTCTGGTACTCTGATACATGCACGCTAATTACCTTCAACTCAATTTTCACTTAGAACCTTAACTTCTCTCACAGCATGTAATTCTTCACCGAGCCTAATTACAAAATTCAAAGGAATATTAATATATAATGTTTAAGTAAGATCAATGCCACTTTTAATCATTGTATCTTTGTATCTCTTCAACAATTGAAACTGTAATTCTGTCATCAACTTCATTGAGTATTAAACTCCAAATACTGTATACAATATTTATTAGTCTAAATTAAATGTCTAGACTTCTCATTCAAGAATTAACTTCAGAAGACAGAATCTGAGTCGTCTATGAACCTGGAACTTCACAGAAAGAAAAGACCTCTACAGAACATCTATCAATTGTTGCACTAGACTGGAAGAGTCTGGATTCACTTCTGGTTCTGAAGGGCTGCCTTATTAAATGATTCTATAAATTCTGTCGGTATTATCGTCTCCTTTTAGCGGGATTCAATCACCCCAGCATTCATTCTCGGTTCGAAACAGTCATTTCTTCAGTATTATCATGGTGTGCCAATGATTGTCTCGAATCTGACAACAATCCTCTTGAAGTCTCATTTTCTTGGAGTTACGCAACTATCGCGGTTTTACCGAGATTTCCACGAAAACCAAAGTCCGTTTCTGACAGTATGACAACCAATCAACTTTTTTCTATTTCGACCAATGAATATTGCCGTGACAGTGCTATAAGAAACGCCACATTTTTAGAATATTGGCTCGGAATATTTCTGTACTCTCTTCTTCATTTTTTCTCTTGAAATGCTATTTTAGTTGCAAGTTACACTCTGCATAATATTTATGCAATCTTATGAAGTTTAAACTCAAAATTAATTATAAAATTCAAAATTAAAGTTTGTGAATACTGTAAATACATAAAATCGTACGTAATATGCTAATTCACAATTTTTGAAATTCGCTTAAAATTCTAGTAAATGAAACATTAAAATTTAAAAAAAGCAAGGAGCATTGGAATACAAATTCAATATTAAAAAATCTTCTATAATCAAGTCAAACTTCCAATAAACTAAAATATACAAAAGATTCCGAAAAAGCAATTTTGCTAAACGAACTCCAAAAAGCAATTGAAAAGAAAAAAGAAAATCGTCAAGGATCAAAACTGTTTAGTATCCATTAAGAAGTCCCCAACGACCCAATGATTTGCACCGTTCACGCAAGAAGACACAACTGAGGCTAATTTCTGCGCGTATAACGATGTCAGGAGAGGCGAATTAATTTGCATGCGCGATGGGAATAGAAATAACGAAGTACGTAAATTACAAGTTTTTCGACGTCCTCCCCACCATTCGCCGAGCGAAAATAAAGCGCAGGAAAGTTCACCAGAGATTTTCTAGAGCAAGTAAACAGGTTCGCTTTCGTGCGAGCAGCCCACGGTCAAGGCTGAGAGTGCTATTACGCTCTCGTTTGCTGCCTGTAAATTACTATTTTCTTTTCTTTTCCCTTTTTTGCGTTCACCAAGAGAGATTCATTGCCGCCGTGTCATTGGCATGCCGGCTGTTTTACGTCCCACGTAATCATGCACGCTCTCACTGTCCTCGTAAAATGACGTTTCATGCTCGGCCAACACTTCTCCTGTTCAACTTTGAACACTGCCTCGGCGGAGGGGAAAATGGCCTCGTGAAAATAAACGTGCCGCCTCTCTACGGGAGCAAAAATGGGTGCACTAAACGCGGAGGTTCTATCGTCCCCCGAACACGATGTTGCTCGACCGTTCGTTTTATCGGTCCTCCGCTGGTTTCGGTCTCCTACAATTTCTGCTTGCCTTTGTCCGACCGACTGTTATTTCCCTGCCGAGATATATTGGCAATCGCGAGGTGGTCACTCTTTATTGGCTCGGGGAACAAGAATAAGACCAGAGCCAACTCTACGGCTGAGGCTCCGTCGCATATACATACGATTAACGGCACGATCGATAATGTATTCCGTTCGAAAATAAACTGACCTATACCAATAGCGATGTTACCACTTCCGCCGAGTGACCCCTCGTGTCTCGATAAATATTTACGCGGCTGCGAACCCGAGTTGCAGTCGAGCGACTTTCAATCGTCCAATGGATTCGCTTCATGCGTGATTGCGAACATTCTGATGGCTCGGCTGGGAATTTGTCAAATTTCAGGCGATACTTAAACGTTTTTAGAGATTAATGTGCATACATTGGGCAGAAGTATGTAGACACGTTATCCAAAATTCATGACATACTATATTTTTTTATTTATATTAACTGTTATTAAATGTTATTCTTATCAGTATTTGTAAACATTTTGCAGGGTGAATCATGCAACTGTAGTACCTGAATTTTCTTGTAAACTATTTATTGGATGAAGAAATGTTTCAAACCAAAGTTGTTTGGTATCAAGAGTGTGTTCCTTTTTGGTATGCTCCTCTGGGTACTAACAACTTTTATTTAAAACATTTTTTTTGTACAACAAATAGTTTATAAAAACATTCAGGTGATACAGTTGCATGACTCACCCTCGTCAATCGTCGGAAATGAGGTTCGTAGCCAAAATTATATCATAGAATTTTACTTGGTGCATTTTACATATTGCAGTAATGTGAAAGTGTCCAAATACTTATGCACAATAGTGTACATACAACAGTTTCTTTGAAATTAATTATAGAAAAATTAATAAAGAACACCATTCAGATACGTATTTCGAAATTCAGAGTTCAAAGTTTTCTACAGGCAACTTAATATTCACAAGACTGATAAAGAAAAAGTAAGCGGAAGAATGTAATTCAATAACGCTTGGAATTGTCCAAAGATGATCCCCTCAAAGGCGAGCAAAAACAGAGGAATTCGAAGGGAGCTTGCCGCAATCGTTGATAGTCACGTTTGAGACCACGAAACCGCTTATCTAAAATGCTCCGAAAAAACTGCAACGACTGCACGCAGCTCGGCTGAGCAAACTGTTAAGGAAAGCTACACGGATTGGGTTTATAGCAGGGACGTGATTTCCTTCTTGTTTTTGAGGTCGAGAATATATCTTATTCAGTCATGAACCAGGACAGCTTGGAATTCTAATTCAAATTTAAATGTCTAGTTAAAATTTCAATATCTCAAAGTTTCCTCCTTCTGAAGTGGCAATGAACTCTCTTTTCATTTTCATGTGTTTCACTAGGATTTAAATTTTGTGGAAGGAGAATCATAAGCACTTAAGAAATACTGAACTTAAAACTCTAGCAAGTGTTTCTCGTAAAAATTTCTTAATCCTTATTAAAATCTTTTAACATTTATCATTTATTATACTAAAACTTTTTACGCCTACACTTAAATTCCTCAAATTTATTAATTATTCTATATTCTATAAATATATAGGGTATCCAATTTTATTGGATAAATGCAAATTACTCAAACTATTCATCGAATGGAAAAAAGCTTATTGTTAAATAAGAAATTAATGGTTCCGATGAGGACATAAGAAGATGTAATTATTTTTTATGTAAATGGAAGCATAGTATTTTTTACTACACCATCGATTCAGCTCAACATTCCCCATTCATGTCAAAAAACCAAAGAACCAATACTTCAAGAGATATTTCAATCTGAATTATTCGGACACCCATTGCTCTGAAATATTATTAGGCGATATTGACCGAAGTTAACCTTCACATGACCTACATGCATCCACCTACAGAATAAATTATTACACCATCTTATGTCCCTCTCGAAATCATTTCTTTCTTATTTGAACCATTTTTCCATCTCTTGAATACTTTACGAATAATTCGTATTTTTCGATTGAAATTGAACACCGTGTATATTACCAACAATATATATTACAAAATACATACTACTAAATATACATCACTAATAATATTATATATTACTAAATAATATGCATTTAGTCTGTCTGGACTTGTACTTGTACCAAAAAAATTGTATATATCCTTTAAAGATAGAAATGACTGTTCAAAAATTTCGTCAAAAAACTGCCACCCCTTAGAATCTGCCCTCTAGACTAAACCCTATTCAACCTCTACCTAAATTCGCCTCTACCTAAGAACATTGCTGTTTCGAATTAAGAATTCAACCATATGACGCGACGAGGAATTCCGATGAAGGCGTGACCATGACACGCGCCAAGAAATTTGAGCCCTCGCGCAAATTGCACCCGCAATTTTCGTCCTCGTCATTCGACCAACGGCTGACGCTCATACGTGCACTCGTCGTTGCACACGCGTGCACTTGCCGCGCGCATATTCATGCGACGCGACATGGCCTCCGGTCATCCGAAGCTTCTTTTCCCCGTCCATGCTCATGGGCGTTTCAGTTTGCCCGCAATTGCATTAGATGCAGCCGTTATGCAACCCGGCGGGCTCTGGCTGACGCTCTCACTCCCCTTTGCTCGTCTTTTCAAGGGTGACTCCCTGGGTTATGAACGTTGCTTCTTTAACCTTCCGCCTTTCAATATGTTAATTATCGTTTCTTTTTTCATTCGACGCAGGTTACCAATTGGACAATTAGCTTCATGTTGATTGCTGTGGAACCTGCTGCGTAAAGTGTTTTATCTCCCAATTGTAGAATTGTTCGAAGAAAGTATTGTACGTGAATTTAGAAATTTTTAGTTTAGCTTTATGACTACACTGCCCAACTATGGGGAGAGATAATATCTAACTATAGAAAAATGTGAAGTTGGTTTCTTTGCATCTTTGGATTATTTTGAATGTTTTGTATTTTGATTTAGTGCGAGACAGCAGTCATATATTTTTAGTAAATACTGTTTCTCTCTATAGCTGGACAGTACGTATATTAATATACGTTCGTAAGATAAATGTGTTTCACTTAATCTCCTATATTTCATATGCCAAAAGTGGTACAGTGGAATAATTCAGTTAAATCTTTTGAGTAGCTTCCTTCATATGTGAACTCTTATTTATGTATATCAAATAATTTCTTCATGTTTTATTATTATATGTATCTACTCTTACGTATATCGCAATTGCAATTCTAATGAATTAGAATAAAATGAAACATTGCACTTTTGGAAAATTTTATATTGCTCCTTATCGTTCGTCTCTAGGTATAAGTATAACTGCATTAACAGATTATGTATGCTGGCGAATAATTATCCACACGAAATTGATTTCTTCATGGCAGCATAGAACATTTTAAAACCTCCTTGTTAAATTCATTCAAGACTTAGGAGTACACTATATGCGTTGTTTTGTATATGTTTAAACATTTACTGCTATGTATTTTCTCTCTGATACCAAACGACTTAAGCTCGCAAATAAAGCATTATTATTATTATTATAAAATAGTTTGGAGTAATATCTTACACAATCGAGAGTTAGAAATTTGTTATATTTAAGGGTCAAGAATTTTCGGACGCCTTGAATGTAAGGCATTCGTCGTTTCTAGCGACGGTAGCCGGAATGTGCAACGCTAGTGCGGAGTAAGGACGAACCGAGGACAATAGCTGAGGATGCATTTTTATTCCTCGGACGCTCATTGAATCCCTAATAGCGATGGGAGTGGTTTCGTTCACCGAGATATTGCTATAAACGCCTCGCCGCATTGACGCTTTCTCCAGACTTGTTTCGAAAACACCTGTTACATTAAATGACAGCCACGATACTCTTAATCACGTCCATTAAGATGAAATCTTTATCGTTTCTCCACTTATCTTGTCAATTTCAAGTAAAAAAAAGTACTTAGGTATGTATCTCTATTTTGAGAGCCACAATGTGCAATATTTTGAAATGATTTGTATGGATTTAAGTGTACCAGACGCATATCATATGTAGGATATTTTTAGCTAATAATACTCTTTAATATTTGAGAGATGTTTATGTTTTCATTCAAACTTGAAGTGATGTAAAACTAGGTCTCTAGAAGAATTCAAATGTCTCAATCATTATACAATATTATGTATTAAGTAAAACGATGGCAGAATCATAGAAAAATGTCAAACTGCTGTATAATATAATATAAAATTTCCCTTTGAACGAATCCATCAAATGAAAGTACTCTTACATGCGATCCAAATCAAAGAAAGTGGAAAAAGAAAGTATTTACGTATTCAAACGATGACGTGTAACGATAACAAGTTACAAGTGAGATAACAAAATCTGCTCGAATAAAAAAGAAAAGCTACAGAAATAATTCTACTAATACGTAGACGTTCCAGTTTCGAAAGGGTTTCCTGCACGAGGCAAAAGATGTTAAATCCACACAACTACCGCGATTGTACGTATGGTCCGGTCTTATTCTACTTGCGGTAATTCTATTAGCCCACGTGAAATCAATCTGTACTCGCTCGCGACCCGAGCGTGTAGAATCCGTCCACCGACACGAACAAAAGCGTAAAGAACCAAAAGCTGATGGATTCGCGCGACGAGGAGAAAGTGGCGTTATGATGCACATCGTTTCATGCAGAAATTACACCGCCAAGATCGTGTTAAACGTCCAGCCAGGTGTAGATCAATATTGGAAACAGCCAGGGCTAGATGTCTGCCATCACGACCAGCCAGTCACGAGTGTAAAGGTTAGCACAGCTCGTCTCACGCGAAAAGCACGTTAATAATGCGCAGCTCGTCAACGGCACGTTGTTCAACTGACAGAATCGTCTTGGTTTTTAGATTCTTAATGGGAATTTGATTCACAGAATCGCAGTAATTTAACGATCAGACCTGCTGTTAGCCGACCACTCTGTGTGGTTATTATCGTGCTGTTTCTTGGACGAAGGGGTTCAAGGATCATCCCCTTCCGTGGAATCGAAACAGTTTCGTGTCTAGTTCGATATATGGTCTTGAAAACAGAGTTGCCAACGAAAGTCTTTCTCTTTTCGATAGAAAAGAAAGTTATTAAGTGGAGTGGAACCTAGGCAGAATTATTATAAAAAGGAGTGTGTTGCTTTGGTTTACTTTTTGGATTCTCCTAGTTAAGTGGTAAAGGACTTTTTTTGCAAGCTTCCAAAGTTTCAATATTTAATCTATTTTTGTCGAATGCCGAAGAGATTAACTTTTCTATTTTGAAATTATAGTACTTTGAAACATGTAAAAAAGAATTAATTCTTTTGACGACTTCAAAATGAAATACAGCTTATGTCTCACATTTTTGGTTTGAAAATTTGTTTGGTGTATATCTAATTGTACGAAAGTATAGATATGTGTTGCTTCTATGTATAAAAATTGGTAATAGAGCTAGAAATATAGGTTGAGAACCAGTGACGTTAGTTTCTTCAAGAACTCCTGGTATGAGCAAGCAATGTTTTCAGCTCGGTCAGTAGTGCCAAGGGAAAGCGCCCACAATGCAATCGTGGGACATACTATCGCTTACAAAAACATGAGCTTGATTCCACACTTGCATGTAGTAATAGATCTGAGTGATTCGTGAATACATTTCTAACAAACGATGAAATATAATGCTACTAACCAATTAAAACAATTACAATTGTATTTAATTACCTCTCTCAATATCATATTCTGTTTATATATTTCCCTTTCTTTTCAAAAGAAAAATAACGTAAATAGAAATAAGACAAGTAATTTGACATTTTCATTCCTAATTTAAAAAGCTGCCTTCGCCCTACCGCTTGCATACTCAAAAGTAACTATTATCTTTCTACTCTCAAGTAAAATTTGTTGATAAAACGAAAACATAAATCCACCATCTAACAACACTGTAACTTGAAATTCCTAAAAAAAAACCTCTGTACTAAAATCAAACTAAACCACCATAGACATAACCTAACTCCACAAATCAGCCTATAAAGTCACCCTATACCGAAAACCCATTTACAATCATAGAAACCACGTACCCAGTTCAATGCACAGTTTGTTCATTAACAGCCAAGTGCCGCCAGCATCTCAAAGCCATCGCTGCGTTGCTCAGTTTGGCCTATACCGCGCACTCGGTCACTCGCACTGTCCAGAGTGTGTCGGCCGTGTGTGCATTCACGAGCGTGCTCGCGCGCGCGCCTCTGTGCAAATACACGCGAGTTGGCCGACGAGGAGGAGGAACAGAAAGATGGGGAGGAGGACACGAGCGCGCGTCGTGCCTCTGTATATGTGGGCTAAAAATGATACGCTGGCTGAGGTGACGTCATGCGAAGTTAGCCTGTCTGTGCCGACGATTGCACTGGCTGCAGCTTCGCAGTTGTTAGTCCCGGCAACGCCGATGCTTTGCCCGTCAAAGTCGCCGCGAATCCACGTCCTCTCGCGCTTCTTTATGCGAGCCGCGCGCCATCGAATCCGGTTTCCTCGCCACGGCTACCAAGATCGATTACCGGTGCAATTTCAGAGAGCTACGCGGCTCGTTCGCTGGAATCGATCGGGGTATATAGGTTCTCGGCCGACGAGATTCGACTGGCTGCAAGGTCGAATTCTTTAGCGCTGCTTTATGCATATCACTTTTTACGAGTGTAGTCTGGCTCGGGACGAACCTCGGCACACGTTTGAGCTGGCCTGGCAGATTGCTAGGAGCTTGTATTTTTTGTCGGATTGGAAACGCTGGACTGGGAGTTGATTGGCCCCTGACTCGATTCAAAATTCGAATTCCTTTGGGTCACGTTTATGAATATGTATCGCGCACGATTGCTGCTCGAGGTTATAGGTGAATTTAAATATTTTTTTCTTTGATTTAATGGTGTTATTTTCATGGCCAAGTCGTAGGTCAGGTTCATGTTCTGCGATGGTATTAGAACTAGGTATTTTCATTGCGCCTGGACTTGTATCCCTTAGTTGGGATTTCTGAATTATTCCTTTTATGTGCAGGTTATCGTTTATGTGGAATTTATCGGTGTTAAGCTATTTTGCTGTTCCAGTAATCTTATCTGCTTGAATGATACAGTGAAATTGGTCCAGTCGAATCGGCTTTGAAATGGCCAAACTTCAACCAGTCCCGGGCTTGAAGCTTTTACTTAGATCGTTTATGTGGCTTCTTTTATATGCAAATTGTTATAGACGTTAAATTTATAGATGTGTTTAAATATTTTCTCGGATCTAACGCTACTGTTATCTTACTGAATACAGGAAAATCGATTCAGTTCTACCGATACTCGAATGCTCAAGTTTTTACCAATCTTGGAATTGAACTCTAAACTGAACCAATGAATCTTTATTGTATTATGTGACTTTAACTTTATGACCTTAATATTCTTCTGCCCAAGTCACTAATATTTTCCAGTTTTATTGGTTTAAGACTGATCAAATTCAGCCAACCGGAAAATTTATTTAAGTTCTATTGCTGAAACTTGTAGGTATCTATCTTTAACACATCCCTCACACTTCTGAAACATTACTTATATCCGATTTAGAAATGTATAACTCCTTTTCACGAATCTTTTTCAACTGGCTAAAACTATGGATGTCCAGACAGTAGACTTCCACTCCAGACATGAACTCAACTGATGTTTGAGGGAACTGTTAGCGCCCATAGGTTCAACTCTAAAAATTTCCTCACATGTTAAACCTACATGATCTAAATACTCCATATACAGTGACACTCAATTGTTACAAAAATACTCATGAATTGTAAAAGCTACTGTGGCATATTTTTTTCTCTCATCTGCTTCATTTTTAACTTTCATGCTTAACTCTTATAGCGAGCTTCTTCTTTACGTACAGAATATAAAATACCTTCAGAGCTTGAGCATGTAAATTTAATAATTCTTCGTGAACCAATTCATGAATCATTAATAAATAACTCCTATCTTTAACCCACGATATCGTCGTTTCCCTCGCGCGATTTTCTGTGCCTCTTCGCGTGAAGAAACGCCTCGAAGCGGGCAAGTGTGCAGCACGGCGCGTAACATTATTATCGAACGAGTCTTAAAAATGAACCGAGATGTGTTATGCAGCTGGCTGAAAGGGGTACATTATTCATTTGATCTCTCCGGCAGCCTTGACGCTCGCCGCGTAGTCAGCTGATGTGACGATCAACTGATATTCATAGTGCCACTGGAGCAGAATTTATGCTCTTCCGACGGATCCAGAGAAGCGTCAGGCTTGAATGGAACAGGAATTGCACGTTACGCGATTTCGAATCGATTTCATCGGTAGAACCATTCTTAGGAAAAGATGAGCATTAGAAGACTGTAGAAGGCACTAAACGTGGCTAGAAGATATTGGCAATTCTTTTTTTACCCAGCCACTGAAGCCACACGTACCTGGTCGCCTTCTATGATTTATTGTGTATGCGATAATCTCGAATTATATGCACGTTGCAATATCTTCTGAATTCTGCTTTCGTGTTTTTACACATGGCTCTGAATTGAGTTAAAAAGGACTCCCTTGTTCTAAGCTCAATTCGGTCAATTATGAGCTTACACCAAGGGTGTACTAAACATCCTAGTCCAAGGCTAGTTACTTTTCATTTTAGTCTTACTGCAAATACTAAGAACTTCTAGAATATATAGAATTGAATCTATAGTTCCAAAATAGAAAAGATAATAAATGCAATAAGTAATTCATTTTGTACACAATTAAGTATAATTAATAATTGATAAAAACGCTGCTAGAGTCCCATATCCCTAGTTTGAGAACCAAGATACTAGATCAGAATCCTAAAATCTAGGTACTAAAAGTCAATAGAAAATTTCATACAACCCTGAAACATATTAGGAATAGTTTCAAACGAGTACCAAGCGGTGGAAAACAATAGAGTCACTCCCAACCACTTGTTAAAACACACCACCTCGCCCTGCTCCGAATCTGTAAGTTCCACGGCAAGTACACAATATTTCCTCACGAAAGAGGCTTTTACGTAGCTGCTGCTAGCCTCTTCAGAGGTTTGTTGGAAATTTCAGCGACTGGTAAGCGTGCACACACTGTACAGTTGGTAAATAAAACTGTCCCGTAGCTTGGTTTAGCGCCAAGCCTGTAACACGATGAAGACATTCGGGCTGACCGAGAAATTCGACACGCTTTAAGTCTCGCAGAACGTCGCGGAACCCTCGATTCCATCGAATGGATGATTCCTAAAAGTTGCCACAACCCCCAGGGCAATAATGTCACCGATAAATTTCATTAGCGTCTCAGAGCTGTCGAACTACAGCTGATTCCCTTTTGCTCTGGACTCTGGACGCATCAATCTCTGACAAGTAACGCATTCCTCTCTGCAAATATTGAAGGCTAAATCGGCCCGAGGTAATTACTCGAGACCCAATAATATTCTCGATCAATCATTTTGTTGTACAAAGCAATCGAATGATGCTAGGTCTTGTTATAGAGAACTGACTCCAGAATTGGATCTGATGTTAGAGCCAGTGCTAACTATAGCTGGACTTGCTGTTACTTCGTCTAGCTGCTTTTAGAACTATTGATGATTAAGTTGGTGTAGAGAATTTAGTATTGTTTTAAGATACAATGCTGGGAGGAAAGGGTTTGAGAGATGCTAGTGTCTTGAACTATAGGAGAACAGAGTAAAAGAGAGTGAGTCAGAATGGAACATCATGTATCTTTATCATGTAACATGGGATCAGTTGGTCCTTTACAAAAATTACTGTCAGACTATTTTCACGTACATCAAAAGAAATTGAATTTAATGGACTGAATACCGTGTTTATATAAGAACGAACTATTTTCTCGTAATTTCATATTTAGATTATCTTCAATCATTTTCGTGTTATTTTATAATATCTTTTTTATCTTTTCCTATAATATGACATATATCATAAAATAATGATTTTGTACCATTACATCGTTTTTAATGGGTGGTTCTTACTTCTTGTACCTCATCATTTGAGCAAGAGGAATGCTTCAGTACTTCCTTCGCAATAAAACATTTTTTCGAACAAAAAATTTTATTCTCTTATAGTGTAAGGTTTATTTAAGACTCCCAGCATAATCAAATAGTTTTTTGCCTTCTGATCTGTTGTCATTACAATCCTAACTCAAGTATTCCATTACGCCTCATCCTCCCCTATACCACACTTCCAATTGTATAGAGAATCGAGTTTCTGAGCTTGATAGTCCCGGAGAATGATCTAATAATTGGGTACTAACTTATGCTGGAACCCTGCTAGTAGCAAGAGTCATTCAACCAGGTCATTATCTACTTATTCTGAATTGTTTTTCCCATTTCTAGCAGCTGAGGTCTCGAGAAGGCAGCTGAACGAGTTGCCCAAAAAAAGAAGGAAACCGACGCTAATTCCTACCACTCAGGTTAATCTAGTGACCTCTAGTGAACGTGTCAGCCAGGAATACCTGGCACCTAGCCGACACTTGCATAAGCAGCCCGCCGGACGAATAGTTATTGACCTTTATTGCGAGTGGGGTCTCGCTACCAGTGGCGATCATGTTGGACACCGTTTAGTTTTCAGTTCGCTATTCTAATCTTGGTACCTTTCTATCGGGTAGTTTGAAATAATTTTGAGCGACAGGAATACGTTTGAATGATGGATATTCAATACTGTTTCCGGTTTTAAGCTTAACTTAACTTGATTGTCAGCTCGAGTCTTACTGTGTTCTATATATTCCTTACTAATACCAGACGAATTATCTATTTAGAGCACTTTTTCGAAGCTCTTGCTAAAATTACACCATTTGTCAGTTAAAGAGCTACTGCAGTTTAATTGAGGCTCACTAGACTTAATTCATAATATTGAGTTTTTTAGTTAAAAATTTACTGGAACTTTGCTACTTCAGTATTAGACCCCTTAATCAATATCCACTAGTGCTCTTTGTAGGTACTACCTTCTATTAACATCGTAAGTGTTTTATTATAAACTACAGCCACAAAGTATGAGAACGTTAGAAGAGAATTACAGTCGTTAATTTTGCAGATGGTTACTTATTAAAGTTCTTTGCCTAATTATTTGAGCAGTAGACTACCCTACAGTTCACCAGTCTTTTAATCTTTTTGCTACAGCGGAAGTTTCAAATTGTATTCCTTGCTACACGAAAATAAGGTCAGCTGAGAGACACTGTGTTGTTTAAGTCCGATAGACATGGTAACGCGGAGAAATTTAACGCTTGAGCCACGCGAACGCCTTTTCGAAACACACTCGGGGCCACCTTCGAATGTTTGATTTCATCGTTACGCAAACAACGACGAAAATTACAGTGTATTCGCAAGACTGGTGGACTCATTCGCGAATTTCGTGGGATACTTCGCACAAGAATCGTTACAACCTCCCCTCATTATTGTGAAAGCAACATTGATATTACGTACCCTGGAATTTATAACTCACGTATTTAAAATAATCGAAAAAAAGATATTAAAAATTATTTAATGTACACTTAGCCCTGCAACACTTTCGCGGGTTTCTTTTGTACTTCAATTTTCACAAGAGCCAAAAATTGTATTTTAAATACCTCAGAATCTAAATAATTGAATGAAACTACTCTTCTTTTAAATTTTTCATCAGTAGACTTTTACTTTTAAAAAAGGTTTATTCGAAATATTTTACTCGTATTTAAAGTATTATACTATATTCTAAATTTTACATTTCTAACATGTGATAATATTTTTGCGAATTCTGAATCGAGAAAAATGCAAACTTCGTCAAAAAATATTCATAACCAAAGAAGTAAGCCGTTCTCCATAGTCAGTGGATCAACAGGCAAAGGAACACAACCTGAATTCGCGATTAGCCTCCGGGAACGCAATAAACGAAAGTTGCTGGCTTATGCTGATTTGTGCCGCAGCATTCAGAATAATTACGTTCACGTATTGCTGATGGATCACGAACGTTAGAACGTTATCAAACGTTCGTTTTCATGGCTTTTCGTGGGCGAAAACTCGTTCGAGTAAATTCAGAGTGACGATAAAATTTCTTATCAGTTCGGTGGCAGAGCGCTGTAAAAAGACTATACGTTCTTAGGACACATTTCCAAGAAAGTTCTTTCCAGGAAATTTCTGAGGATTACGGAGCAACAAACTTTTAAATCATTTTATGCTGAATTTTTACCGATGCCTTGAATTTCAAGCTTCCTCTGCTGAGATTCAATGCCCGACAAGGACGTTTGTCTGTTTAGAACTTTGGACGGTCGAAATTACTTTGAAGGAAAACAAGTATTTTGGTAACACGTGTACAGGTACAGTAATAAACCTACTTCTCGTAATTCTGTATCTTCTGCTGCAGCATCAAGCAGAAAAACGTGATAATTTTATCTAAACGGTCGTGTCTCAATGGAAAGAAAATTTTTCACTATGAAATTATTTTTTCAGAAATTCAGTAATATATGAGGTATGTATTTTTGTCTTCTTTCATTCATGTTTAGAAAATCTAAAGACTAATAAGGTAAAGAATTAAAAATTAACTAACAGAGTAAGTAGAGGAATTTATAAGTGAAAAATAAAGCAAACTGCGTCGTCGAGTCTAACAAAATCCCAATTTAAAGAACACTGATACAGCTGGAGAAATATCGTCAGATTGAATGAAGAAACAATGTCTCTCGCATGAAAATATTGCTGAAGCATTGATAAACTCAAACAAATAAAAACAGAAGAACAAAGAAAGATATTTATAAATTTATATTCCAAATTTCAAATTCAGAGACAGACAGCAAGGTTTCACCAAAATCATAAAAGTCATTATTCATAAAAGTTATCTTTCGCGCTTTTTTCCTCGGTCGGCTCCCATAAAATCCACATACTTTTATGGCGTGGTTATAAAATAAACGAAGTCGACACAGATGGAATGTTCATCGAGCGAAAATACAACCGAGAAGCCGCGATGAACGTTCTCCTATTTATTGTTCGAGCTTCATTAACCTCTTAAAGGCGTGTTTCCACACACCCTTACGCATCTCGTGATGTTAAACACTCATCATAGAATAAAATCATATTCCCAAATACAAACATAAAATGTAAATCGCGATTAAAATAAATTTGTGAAACTAATTTGCAAAGACTTCAAAATGTTCATTGAGCGCACATCGAGCGACCTTAAGCCGCACTCCCCCTTGGCATTACAGATACTAACAGGAGAAAATTTTCCAACACAAAAAATGGGAAACATTCAATGAATTCAGTCCAAAGATTTTGGCACAAATTCGCGATAAACTCGCACGTTCACCAGCTTTATCTGCGGGTAAACACGATCGTACAATTTTATCAAGGCAAGTCGTTACGACATCGACGAGGTCAACGGAACGCGTTTTCCAGCGAAATGTACGAATTGACGACTTATCGAATCGTTATCAATAAACTGCATTGCGATACCTCATAAAGACTGCATCATCGAGAAACGTGCGTAGAAATCATAACTTACATCACCCTTCCTCGAGAAAGTGACACAGAAACTCGAGGAATGTCCACTAAATGTGGAATTCATATTCATATAAATACTGCATATTTAAGTCTGACAGTTTATCCCGAGTGAGATTGGGGCATAGCGTCAAGTACTGATTTATCTATCCCGAGTTAGGCACAGACATGGCAAGACCGCAATAAAAATAAAATGAACACTAAAACATGTTTTTTTAAATTTGTTACCACATATAGGAATATCATAAAGAATAAAACAAAAACATTTCTGTTACCAAATCTTGCAATTTCCTTAAACTGTTAAAGGGCTAATTACATATAATTATCCCTAATGTAAGTACTTCGCTCCTAGCTAATTGGAGTACAAATTCATGAACAATACAACTAAATTCCTTGAAGTCTGTATCTGATCGAATACTCTGGGTCATTAAAAATTGATTTTTTTTTTAAAAAAAGGTTGTTTGATGAGATTTCTTATTCCTCCTTTTACCCTCAAAAGATTATCTCCTCGAACCGCCGACACAGTGAAATAACGAAGAGGACCAAGAAAGAAAAATCATCGCGAAGCGGAGAAAAGACCGATTTCCCAAGTGGATCCAATCGAACGGACTATTTTCCGCATGCAAAGCCAGTGACGAAGGCTTTCGTGTAAATTTAAGTCACGGCTTGCGACACCATCTCCCACGACCAGGTCAACAGTGCCGCTTGTCTCGCCGTGAAATATAACGAAACAGTCGGCTCGTCCGATTTCCCTCTCGATCTCGATCGTTCCATTGTTTTCGTCGGCGTTTCGTCGGTGAACGCGCGACAGACGAAATTAAACGTTTCGACCGGTCGACCCGGCGATGCGACTCTACTGATCGAGTGGAAAGCATCGGGCAGCGGCGAGATGCGCCGCGCGGCGCATACTGATTGCGTCACGCTCGAAAAATAGGCGCGCGTCCCAATTTCGCGAGTGTTTTGACCGGTCCGTTTCTCGGTAAATGCCCGTTCTGTGGTTACATCGGCAGGTTACGATATTCGGCGACAGGTTACTGGCTTCTTTCGATCGTCGCGTGCAGCTTGGGAGGATTCTTCGTGTCTTAGGGGTATCGATTTTTTCATTTTTTTTTACGTGTTGCTTCTTTAGACAGATTAAGTTGAAAATATCCTCGTGAGGTATTGGACCGTTTCATAGATACTCTCGTTTTTGGTTTAAGATTTTAGATCAGAATCGCAGGATTTTTTTGAAGGAATTGGTAATTATTTCAAGAATTATGGAAGATATAATAATTCGGTTTTAGGAGTAAAATTGTGTTTAAAGACACTATCTGTAGAAAAGTATTGAATTGGAAGGAAATTTTTAGGATTAAGGAACGTGTTAAATTTTTAAACTCTGCCTGCTTTGCCAAGTGTGTAGTTGAGGGAACCAAAATAATAAAAATACTCAAAGTCGGTTAGAGAGCCTTCAGATAAAATGCACTTATAACACCAAAAGTATTATATTACAAACATTATTTACTACTCTTCAAATAATATCTACAAAATTTGAATTCTATTTTTCTTTAATAACAGTGGAGTGGTTTTTTCGAATTTCGTTTAAGTGGGACGCATAACCCAAAGAGGATTTGACCTATATCAGAACTTTAAGTCTCAAAGTAGCTGAAGGAATCTTTACCTAGCTCCAACAGATTTTCCCCTAGAATTTCCTAGATGGAAACACGACTTTCAGCGGAATTCGCAACGTTTTAGACGGGGAGCAAGAACGTCGCGTTTCTAAAAGGATCTCGACGAACAAAGCGTAATCCCTTCGGCAAAGGTCTGCTCGCAAATACCTCGGTGGCCTGGTTAAAAATGCATTCTGTACGAGAAGGGTTTCTCGTCCCGGAAGGGGGATACCCGTGCGTGGATTCAGCCAATAAGCAGGGTCGGTAACATAGGGAGCAATATGGCGACTTCTGCTGGTCAAGCAGAATAAATGCAGAAACGATGATTCTACGAGCAAATTCAACTTATAGAAGTGTTTTTCACACATGGGTCAATAGTGTTTCATAAATATGTCCCTCAGTTTCCCCCTAACTCAACGAATTTAATCACATGATTATAGATATTTTGATATTTAGTTCTCAACTGTGTTATTTTTTGAAAAATAGAAATATTCATTATAATATCCTACCCCTGACAAAGTCTGATTTTTTATTCATATGCTAAGTTAAAATACCAAAAAAAAAAAGAAATGAAGAGTGTTAACAATTTTTTAAAATTGAAAATATGAGATTTCCCAGTGTGTATTAAACTAATGAATAAATGATTTAAAACACAAAACTGCCCAGAAAAAGTTAATTAAGACAAAAGGAACTTCAGATTCGAAGCACGCGTTTTCACTATCAGTATTAATTTTTTCATTAACAAACCTTCACATCTTCATGGGTTCTTTCAAACAGAATCACGTGCATTCAGGCTATGCCCATATGTTAGAACACAATGCTCTGCTGCAACGAATCGAGTACAGCAGAAAAGAAGTTAAGTTTACTGTTCTAAATCCATAAAATTTAATGACGTCGGCCTTTCCACTTCGCAGACGATTATTCCGATTCCATTTACATTTACAATTTCGCATTTCGTGAAACCGCATCGAGGTAGACTTGGCCTAGTTACGAAGTTGGACAAACACCGCACGACTTTGAATTATCGCCGACTGCAACTTTCCGCGGCCGGGTGTTTTTCAAGAAAACAACTCCGAGAGAAATCCTTTTGCTAGTTACAAATCACGCTCCTTGCGATTCTTGCGCCGTAAACCGAACCGCCACTACCGAACTTCGCTCGGCCTCGTCTGTCGCCTAGCTCCTGTGTATACGACGAATTTCACTTTGGAAACAGTGTCGAAGGCCTCCGCGGCCACCGTTAAAAGAGAAACAAAGTTTTTTAGTACACGGAACACCTTGGCCTCGGTTGAAACACGGTTACAGAGAGTGATAGCCAATTTGCTCGAAAAAGTAGAAACGAAGGATTTTTCTAGGGGAATATGTTTACTAGAAATTTGTTTATTTTATTGAATTATTGTTTGGTGAATTAATGCTGATTTATTGTTTGTACCATGTTTTTAGAATGCTGTTGCAAAGTTTAATGCTCGTTTGAAAAGAATAACACTTGTTTAAATTCATATACAGGATGTCCAAGCTGATGCAGGCCAACTAAATACCTCATCTGCTTTTAATAACACGAAGTTTTAAAAAAGTAAAAAAGATAATTGTATTATCTAAATAGACTAATCTAAATTCTATTATCTAAATAGAGTAAAAAAGGTTTTCTCCTTCGAAACCATTCAGATTATGACATGGACGATTTTTGTGTCATTAAAAACAGAGAAGATATTTAGGTGGTTTGCTTCAGTGTAGACACTCTGTAGAAAGTTTAAATGTAGAAAGTAATTTACAGACTTTCAGAAGTAGTTCACATTTTTGACAAGGTTCTATTGCTCGGAATTAAATTCAAGTATCTGAAACTACTCATCTTTATCAAAAGAATTCCAATAAAAGATCTTAGGAAGGCCTTTAGACATTTATGAAAGAGAACAAATTCTTTCATTTAATTCTTCTTCAATTCCATAGATCATAACATTTCTAAGTTTTTCCTTTCCCTAACAGAAATTCCTTATTCTAATTGTAATAGAATGTAATTATTATTCTAATTTTCTAAGCAAATATTCACGATTACGAGGATCTAAGACTTCAACTATTTCCTTTTCTCTAAACCTGCAACAAGTACTTTTAATTAATCTAGCATTTTGCTTACAATCTGGTATTTTAAATGATTACATACTTAAGTAGGTATACACTCAAGTATTCAAGTAGGTACTCCAGTACTCAATATCTAAATATTGAAGCCTCTAAGAATTGCCAATACAATTCAAATTTTTAAATTCATATTATATGGATACAATTTTGTAGAATTTTCAAATTTTAGTACAGACATATCCCTCGAGAAACGGAGAAAATTTTAGTTCTCATATTCCCTCAGAAAAAAGAAGAGAAATGGTACGAAAATAAAAGTTGCAGCGGCCACAATGTCGAAATCGGAATGCTAAAGGCTGTTTTTTAAGTCGGCGTCTGTCCTTACGTAACCACGCGGCAGCGTTCTCGGTACCCGAAGGCAGAAAACTTGTCACTGCGCGGCTAGAATGCAACCCATAGGCGGCTTATCTTCGGCCCATTCTTATAACGCAACGACATTGGAGGCCGTGGATGTGCACCGTGATAATGCACGCTCTTATCGGTCCCCAAGGAATCCCGTACACGTTCCCTGTAGCCTAGCCTCCTTATCTAGCGCTATCGATGTAACATCGGATAAAAACCGCGACAGTGGCTAGCCGACGCCGCAACCCACTCGAGAAATCGCGATAGAAATACACAAAAGAAGAAAAAAATATTCACGGTTGCTGGCGAGACAGCGGCGCACTGCAAACAATCGTTTCCTCGTTTTTTACGTTCCGACCACTGCGCTTTATTTTCGAGCTCTACTGGTATACTATTTTTGGTACCAATTGCGTTTTTGCGAATGGATAACTCTTTCTTTTTTTAAATAAAAATAGACTTTAGAAGAAGCTAAACAGAATTAAATTCGACAGTTGATGATATTACTTTCTGCTTCTAATGTTAGATCCTAAATGCTGTATTTAATGTTGACACAAGAATATTATTTTTTGAATTGTGATACTACCTTCTGAGCGATAATACTATTTTTTGAACATGATTACAAGTGTTACATTGTCAAACGTGACGATTTTTACACCAAAGAACGCCAAGCGCGACAGACTCTCAAAGCAATCTCGCTCTACCGTACTGCCATTGGCGTAAACCCTGAACCTTCGAGAACAATCTGCAACCAGATCGAAAACTTCGATCGACCACTCTATCCGCAAACAATATTCTCTCGGGGAAACCAGAAAACCTTGAAAACCACCAACTCTACCACTCACCAAGTCCGTAAATCAGAGAAACAAGACAATAATCCTCATAAAGAAAAATTTTATTTGACAGTCCACTTCCTCCAAACCGAGATCGTTCTGTAGGAGCTGAAACTACCGTTTCCAATCGCGGAGCGCGGTCGGATTCGTTTCAATCAGCAACGATATCTGAAGATTTAAATTTCCAAGTGGCGGCGGCCAGTCGTTAAATTTGAATTTGTAATAGGAACGGACTCGTTGCGAGGGACACGTTGTACACGCAGAGAGAAGTGGTCACGTAGACCGTGGCGGATCTCGACGCGCGAGAGACACGCTGTTTTCGCCGCTGCTGGCGGAGAAGCGGAACGGTTTCGAAGAGACTTCGAGGATGAAAGTCGTGGCGAGAGACACCGTGGTCGCGACACACAAACAAAGGCCACCTGGGGGCTGGTGCTCGAATCTCGGGCTCGTTTACGCTCCAACTAACCTCCGAGTAAACACGAAGGTATACTGACCGCGGCAAAAAACGTGCCAGGGTGACTCGAGTTCAAATATGTGATACACTCTGCTGTCCCACTATTAGGCTGTTTCTATCGGACACGGATAATGGAAAGCTAAGCGACTTTTTCGGTGGGCTGATAACGCCGAGGCGTCTACTACGACTATGGACGTTGTCATAGTTACTCGAGAATCTATCGCGTGTCTACATCGGGCGAAACTGATATTTTTAGAAAGCGCGTCTATTTCCGATACCTTTCCCGCTATTAATGGGGGACGAGGCAGGCTAGCGACACTTTTACATGAACGATGTTTGCCACATTTATAATTCATCACGATCGCGGATTTTTACTATCACAGAAACGTGACGATAATAGAGTTCGAGTCGAGTTTAAATGCCCATTGACTAGAGTAGTAAGTTCATCGGTCACGAATCACTTTAGGATATTATGTTGTATGTAAATTCGGTTGAGATACCCAGCGATAAATGATATTTATATAGCAGAGTGCAGTATTGAAAACAAATGTATTGCTTTATTGTTTTCGCGGTAATAATATTAATGGAGTTTTATGCTAGTGGAACCTCGGTTAAATCAATCTCAATTATTCGTAGGCTTTTATTCATTTATTCTTTTATATCGATTGAAACTTGAACTGCGCTTTAATTTCAGGAGAGTGCTTCAGGTATGAATCTCACAGCGAGCCATCGAGGGCCTATTCTACTCGCTTCAAACGTCGTTTCAAATATTGGCGCCAAAGTGAAAGAAACTACACTAATCGTCGCGAGAGAGACGTGAAAGTTTCAGAAACGAGCAGGTCTGCTCCAAAAAGTCAGAACAAGAAACGAAGACATTTAATCCCTATCACATTCTTCCGGATCAAAATACTTCACTCCCAATCTCCCATTTCACATTCCAACATCACCGATTCCGAGGTCTCAGTTTATCTCGCCCCGAAACCATAAAACTGTCACACATCGTCTATTCCAGTAAACCTCCTCGCAAATCAACGCATTTATTATTTAAACCGTCATCCGATCTACGAAATCCCCTGTCGAGCGATTTTCGTCTGAAAAATTCCTCCGACCCACTCTCGGCCCTCTCGGCGACCTCGCGGCGTACATTCGTTCACGAACCTACCTCACACACACTTTGCCCCCCCCTCTCCCTCCCTCTCCTCTCCACGCCGTGGGTCGCGACAAACGTAAACAAAACTGCCGTCCCATAAAGAGCGGCGGAATCGTCCGTCGATTTCGCGGGAAAACGACGGTGACAGATGTGACAGACAGGCGGCAGAACTCGAAACGCCGTACGTGTACCGCGGTCAGGTAGACGGTCTCGCGGGAAAGAGAAATGCTCGTTGCGCTGTGTACTCACATAACGACGAGGTATACACCGTGAAATCCCGCTGGTGGTCTCCGACTGACACGCTGGTTCGTCCTAACGCGGCAGGCCCCGACAGAAACACTTGTGCACAAGGTATACACGTGTAGCACACGTCACTGCTCGCCGAACAAATCCTCCTGGCCTCGGTGTCCCTCTAGGACGGCACACCACGCGAACGCGAGACGGCGAACGATCACGGTGTCCCCGAACTGGCCTCGCCTCGCGAAACCACGACGACCCGTCGTCGTCGTCGACGTACGCCGTCGGTCCTCGCGTTCCCCTCTCGCTCCCTCGCCGCCGTTGCTCCGCCGGCGACGATGGACGCGCCGTGCGTGTGTCGGGCGAAAGGGGGATACGACGTTCGAGCTCCTCGCGTGCACGAATCTCCACCACGTTCCGCCGTCTCCGCGGAGCGACGCGACCGCGCGAATCGATGACGTTGGGGCCAGCACGGGGCCGACGTTTCCCGTCGCGGCTCTGGCGAACGAGACTTGAGGCGAAACGGCGGGCTTCTCCTTCCGTTCTTCTGTTAGGGTTCCTTTTTCCTCACCTCGGGAGCCTATTACGCACGTTACAAACTCCGCTCACCGCTGAGAGTGCAAGCGCGCGACTGCGGCGCTCGACGCCGCTTATGCGCCGGCCGCCTGCTTCCTCGCCGCGCCGCCGTCCTCGACGGTGGCGCCACCGTCGAGCCACTGCCCTATCGCTCGACGCGCACGAAATTCGGACCGAGGGAGCCGCGCGCATACGAGCCTCTCCTCGCCGTTCACCGTCGCCCCGCGGACTTTCTTTTTCGTCGCGAGCGAAACTGCGCACGTCGTGCCTTTCGATGCGTGCTGTTACCGCCAGACGACGGTTTTATGGACGAAAATTGCGGCCTTTTCGGGGAGGGGACGCGGCTTTTCGGGCTGGGGAGATGTTAGGGAGGTGGCGCTGCTGGCCGGTGGTTTCGAGGATTTGAAAAAGGGAGGGAATTTGAAAATTTGTGGGACACTGAGAGTGAAGAGAGACGTTTTTTTTTGAGATTTGGGGTATGTAGTTTGTGGGAATTTCATGGACTTGCCTGGGTAGCATACAATGTCTTGAAAACGTTTATTTTATGTCTATTTTATGCGTGAAGGTCTTACGACATCATTTGGACGTCTTAAAAACATCGGACAGCGTACGTCTTAAAGACTTGCAAGATTTACGTCCATATAGTGTGTTTTACAGACATTCATTTATATAGCAGAATATTAGTATTTATAAATTGGAATGTTACAATATTTTGTAATTTGAAAATTTTTAAACTGAAAACTTGAATATTTAAATACTTGAAAATTTGATAATCAGAAATTACTGCATTATAGGAAATAAAAAGAAGTGATGAGAATAACGTACTTCATATAACTGGATTAATTATTAATCTCAGGGTTAACAAGACCTTCAAAACTTACTAATTTCAACTTTCATTATTTATACAATTATATAATATATATATATTCCAAAACTGTAGTAAAATAAATAGAAAAATTTTCTCACAGAGAATTTTCAGTTCCAAAAGATCTACACGCAAAAAGACAAATCGCAAGGAACTTGAATCCTAAAACCTTTATACATCTTTCAGTCAACTCTTATTCCCCTTAATGGTACATATATTTAGACAAAAGTGATTTTTGGCAAGCTTACTGCTGCATATGTTTCGATTATTCCTTAGTTCAGCTTGAAGAAATGTCAACAAAAAGCAGAAAGGAATAAGAAGTGTTTAGGAAGCAAAATAGATGATAAGGTTTTAGAAATTGTACAACACACCGTCGCGTCCGAGTTCATTGCTTTGTTGGTCAATAACCATTGCGTCTCACCGTCAAAACAAGCAGAGCCTTTATTAATTTATAGCGAGTGACTCAATAGCTCAGTCGAAGCTACCGAAGCTGACTGAATTACGTTGTGCGCATTCCATTTTGAACACGTTTCCTTTTACAGAAGCCAAACCACTTCAACGTCACAGCCCAATCAACGTTCTTTCCTTAAACAACTTCCAATTTGAATTTACCTCACAAATTTCCAGCAATCTAGATTTTAGACCACCCACGCATTCGTCACAATTCTATATCAGATATTCAAATTTACTACGTCATATTTGAACCCTAAAAACGGTACAAAATCAGACACGTTTGTAATGATACAAACCCATACAAAAAACGCAACAAACTACCACAAAGGAGCAACCATACACTCCAAAATATAGTCTATAAAGATCTAACGTCGCCATTGATCACCTTACAGTGGATACAACGTAAAACATACACAAGAGGAGAAGCCATGGCACATAGTAACATACTATTATGTACGGCGTCCCAACACTGGTGGTACAAGCGAAAGGGGGGCGATTCTACATGGTAAAATAAGACGAAAATGTAGAATAAAAATAACATGCTTCGTTTTTGAGAAAATTGACTTTGAACTTTAACCGAGTACAAGTGTTCAGAACTACAGTTTTTGGCTCTAAAGAGTTAAATTGGGACTTGAGTTACTCTGGCTCTGAGGTACAGGTTTGTAACCTTAAATAAGAGAAAGAGCGATTAATCGGGGTTCGGTTAATCGAGATTTCTCAGTGATACTAAAATAAGAAAAAATCTAAGTCACATAGAGTCCGTCGAGGTCTTAATCCTCATGCCTAATACCAGCCTAGGCCCCAGTGCCATAGATCCCCGATCCCGCTGTTCGCTCAGAACTGCCACCCGAAAACGCAGTGATCCAGAAATACCACTCCTCGAAACGTTTCTCAACCGAGCGAGCTGCAGGACGCAACTAGTGGACCCAGGGAGGCGATCGCCCAGTTTCAGGAATCAATGGGTGCCAATAGCAGCACAGGACACGTGTGTCCGTTTATTCCCGGTACAGCGCGGCCCACGTGACCGACCTGCCTTGAAAATTGGGCCACTGGAGCACGAAGCCAGAACAGGTTGAATAAAAACCATTTCTACGTTTCTGCGACGAGAGGCTCGCTCGGGTACAGGGCGCCAGGCGCTCGTCGTTCGCGTGAAATTTCGTCAGGCCGGGTCCCGTGGTCGCTGGGTCGTCTAAACAGCGGCGAACGGAACGCGCTGAGGAGACACGCGGAACGGCGCGAGAGGGAGAGAGAGGAAGAGGAGAGACGAGAAGCCGTGTGGAAGGTTGGTTGCATTCTCTCGGCAATCTGTGGTAGGAGGCATGTAGGACGAACGGATGGAGAACAGCAGCGCGAGTTGCCGCGATGTTGAAGCGCTCCGGACGGTCGAGGAGGGAGGAGTGGGGGGAGGAGGTTCGAGAAGGCTGAAAGAATGACGAGGGAAGAGGTGAGGGCAGAGGAAGAAGAGAGGGAGGAGAAGAAGTTGTTAGGTGAACGAGGATAAAAAGAGCCGCGAAAAGAAGAAAGAGAGACGGGAGCGAGACTGGCGAGTCTTGGACAAGCAAAAAACAAAAGTGCATCTCGGCAAGATGGCCGCCGACTGAACGACTCTCAAGGTTACGGCGAGAGGCATAGGGGAGAACGGAGCCAGCGAATCGGCGACGTGGTGTATGTGTGCCAGTCGACTGGCTTTAAACTTTAACGTGGGCCCCGTTATTTATTTTGACAACTTCAGCAGGAAGAAGCCCGGGGCCCGTTCCGCACAAAGGATTACGCCATCCGGGGCCCCTAGCGAAACGAGGCCCCTGACGAATAATTAGCCTAGTTCCCCTGTTTCGATCGTAAAAAGAACGGCCAGTTGGTTTATTAGCCGCGTTTCCACTTGCTCCGACTGGAAACTGTGTCGGGAGGCTAGTTTCAGGCGAAACGCACCGCTGAGAAATATGGACGCGCAGGTCGCACGTTAAGGTTTATTGTTCAACGAGGAGGAGAGAGTGTGTTGCATAAAAGCGGTTCCCCCGTCCTTTTCGGCTCGGCAACACGCTCGTTTCACCTATCCTCGCGCCTTATGTTACCCCTATTCTCGTCTACGCTTTAACCAAGGTTACCTCCTCCTCCTCCTCCTCCTTCTCCTCCTGCTTCGGGCTGCCACATACAAGAGTACAGTCCAGTGAGAAATGGCTGAGGAATGCACGGGCATAAAACGCGTCGCGTGGAATCGGTGCACTTGCCTCTCACGAATCTTCGCCGCGGAATCGTAACGTCGCCGAAATTTACGACTGAAGGAAATGACTGCCTGAAGAATGTTGGACTCGAGAAGCTCTTTCGACTAAAACTGAAATTGTTCGGATACTGTAACGGTTTATAAGTATTTGAGTTTTGGGATATAAAATACTGGAATATGGGATACTTCCATTAATTGAATTACATGGATATGAGAGATTGGATGGATAATAAAGAATTTTAGAAATTAAGGGAAAATCAGTTTTCTACTCTTAATTATGATAATACCTTAGGAGTAAGTAAACCTCAAAAGAAGTTCATCATTATTGCATTATGTTTCGTTAAAAAATTAATAGAAAAAGGTATGTATGTACTTAGCTAACTTTCTTGTACCAATTTGAAAATTCAAATATTTAAAATATGATTGAGGGATCCAGCTGTTCCCGAATCTCTCAAAATACTATCAGCACACAGTGTACGCATTCATACGTTTACAGTCATTGGGGATCTTCCCGAAGCCATGTTCCTTTACACAATCAAATCACCCTTCATTTTCTCAGATTCCTTCGAACACGGTAGAAGGTAACAGCGTCCACTCACGTTTCACAACCTCCAGCATTACGTAATCCTGATGTAGCTATTTGAAGCGTGCAAAGGTATAATCCGTTAGGAAAAAATTCACAGCTGGCCTTATCGGTATGAAAGATTAGCCAATTCGCGTAGATAACGTTGAGCGAGCGTTCAGGTTCGACGAAACCAGTAATAAACGAAAAAAAATTCTTGTCAGAAGTGGGATTCGAACCCACGCCCACAGAGTGGACTGCGACCTGAACGCAGCGCCTTAGACCGCTCGGCCATCCTGACGCGTCATTTCGCCTCTTCTAAAGAAGAAAAATCAAATAGACTCGACCGTACTATGCCGGAGAAACTGGTCTGCTGTACTAAATTTACCTTAGAGCTAGACGAAAATAGCTCCCTAAGAAGCGGCCGTGCATGCTTTCAAGCAATGCACCGGCGAACAGTTTTTTTTGCCTCCCCATTATTCTCTAGCGTGCTCATAGAATTATTCCTTGAGATCAAGGGAAGTGCACAAATAATTTTGGTTATTAAGCAGTTAAATTTTTACTTTTTCATTTTCTAAAAATGAACTGATAAACGTGATAGAAAGAAGTAAAATTAGTTCTCCTGGTGAGGAAAATTAATATTTAACTTCGGTCAGAGGAAACAAGAGTTACTTTTATTGTAACCCCTAAACGAGACACGTATGAAAACTATGCTATACAACTGATAGGATGATAAAATCTTGCTTTCATGAGTGCCTAAACCCACACGAAACATTTGCTGCGAATTATTACGATAAACTAAATAATTTTAGGCAAAAAATGATTACATCTCGCCATAAGGCAATAACCTGCAATAATAGAGCTTAGATTTGGAGTCCGCTTATCATTGCACGCGATAAAGTCTTCTTTTTATTAAGTATGTATTCACTTGATGAGACGTAGCAGAAATCAGTATTCAGTGATAAACAATATTTGAACCAGAATCAGGTTGTAAGTTATTGATCATCAATTAGAATAGTTGGTGGTTAGAGTATTTCAATTTCATTCAATGATAAAAATGTTTTTGTTCCCTCAATCAGTGAATGACTGATAACAATCGGGCCCCTTATCAAGATCCGAATTTATAAAACGTTCAACTCTTTTCTCAAGAGTATATAACAGCAAGTAAAAAGGTAAGCACGCAACGATATAGCCACCTTTGTTTCTACCAAAGTTTCAAGTAGATAAGAGAATTCAAAAGTAATCGGAAGTTCTCAAACCAGGCAAAGATTACTTATCCAATCCAAATATTGTTTACGACAAAGAACTAAAGAAACTATTGAAAAGACAGCGAAAGGTATTAGAACACAAGGGTGCAAAGCATCATTAAGCATATTTCACAGAAAATAATCTATCCAAAGTAATTCATGACCCCCTCGAGTGCCCATCAATCCCTTTTCTACAATCATCTCCCCTCTCCGTCAAACCGGACAACTTGCATCAGATCGGATTGCCAGTCTCTCCGATAAACGACGCCCTCTATCTCGCGACTCGTAATCTGGCCAAGTGCCATCAGCCGTCGATCGCGGGAACAATGCACCGACCCAGACCTATTTTTAATTTCGACACGCGTCGATCCCGGAACACTATTCGAGGAATCAGCCTCGTTCCTTCGTCGAACAACTCTCGCTCCCCTGGTGCCCTTCAGATCCGCGGGACTCTTCGATTCCCGACGGTCCAACACCTGTCTAGGAGTCGGTTGGGCCCGTGGAACCCAGCTGGAATCGGTTCCCTCGCGATCCACGCGACACGAGCTCTCTCCCGCCAGCTAGACCCAGGGAATTGCAGTTTCCGGTGCAGGAGGCGGCGTTATATTCGCATTGAGTGTCGCTGCGTCTCAAGGCCGGACCGTCCGAGAGCTAAGGACGACGTTAGGCCCCCCTTTCGTCCCCTCGGTCCCCACACGGTCGTCCTCAGTCTCGTATGCATCTCCGTGTTCGCCTCCGTGATCCCTCCTTTTCTCTGCCCTCCCCTCTCGACGCGATCTGCGTCGTCGGTCTCTCTTCTTCTTCCTCCTCTGCTCGCACCGTGTTTTCCCCTCTCTGTGCCTGACTCGCTCCCGCTGGCCCCCTGCCCCTGTGGTCGTAGGCACGGTTCAGCTCGAACGAAACTGCTCCACTGCACGACTCTCTCGGCTTCTCCTCTCTCGTGGCGTGCATTATAAACGCTGGGATGGAGCGTTTCCCCCCGGCAGGAAACGATTTACCTGGTTCCACTGTCCTATGGACCAGCGAGACGGCTTGTTACACGTGAGAGAGAAGTGTTCTACCCCGCGGCACTGGGTGTATTTACATCCCGTGGACGTGAACCTGTTTTTCAGGGGATCGCAATGGCGCTTCTGTGGGAGCCTCGCTCGGATGCAGGATTCGATGGGGCCTCGGCGAACATGTTGCAATTTCTTGACTAGCTGCTGACGTCAGTGTTATGAATACTTAGGGATCGGACACCAGATACTGGGCCAAGGTGGGAACCTTACGTCTTTTCGTCTTGGACGCTGCGTTTGCGTGAGGGCTCGGAGGATTCTTGTTTTCAGGATTTTGGGTGGTAGCTTCTTTGGTACTCGGAGCAATTTTGTGAAGGGTTGGAAAGGTAGTACCAGGAGAATGTGAAGATTCTAATGCTGTTGTTTGAAAATACTTGAAGAGTGGAATAGATCCTTGCAGATATAAAGGATTTGAGATACTGACATGATGACTTGTTTATATTAGTATTTGCTGAATCAGGTAGCAGCTAGTAGATCAGCATAGATAAACATACACATCTCCGTTAACCCCTTCAAACCTGATTTACCAAAAATAAAAAATGAAATGTAAGGTGTATACATGATTGCAGTTACAGTTTTAATATTTTGAGTCAGATATAGAAGTAGTAAAGCAATGTACACTGTAATATGCACCAGGTCTGAAAGGGTTAATGATGAGTTTAGATGCTAATTTCTTACTTAGCCATTTACGGATAGTAATATTATGCGGATTATAAAGGGACCAGTGGGTCAACAATGTTGACTCAACACATAGATTCTATGATAATTTTGCTCTTTGAAGATATGTACTTGGCTGAAAAGATACATTCTTATAGCTAAAAGATGCATCCAAATGTTTTAAGGTCCAAGATTTTTGGATAATACCTTCATGGCCATTTGTTAATAATCATACATGAGTATTTGGTGAATTAGGTAGCAGGTAGTGGGTCAACTACACGACCTCGTTAAACCCTTTGTTAGGCGATGGTCGTTTCACGATGATATCTTGGAGATTTACTAGCTTTAATATCATGAATATTCAGCAAACTGGGATCCCGATGCTTGTTCACAAATTCTAACCTAACACGTTGGACTTAACTTTCTTTGATATAACATATATTTTACAATGATAATTTTTCGGTCATTCGGAATTTTACCCTTTGGTCATACATTTCCCATAAATAATACTCAATTTACAAAAATATCTCAACTTTGATATTACATAAATCCATCTTCTATTATTGTACATGCACAGATTCGAACAATATTAAACAGTGCATCTATGGGAAAATTTTTTCCAAAAAAGGGGAACTATTTCTATTTCTTCATTTTCCAACCTATATTTACCCACGATTGAAATAAATCACCCCAAGTTTAAAAACCAGCAAACTAGTCAACCTGGAGACTAGACCAAGAAAATAAATTTTTTATGAATGAAACTATGTACAGTTACTATCTAGCGTTATCTAAATGGAAAACTTCACTTAAAATTCCCGTCAAGACTATAATTTTTTTCCAGTACAGGATCGTTCGAGGTACTGCAAGTACACGCTGCCTTCGCGCGGCTCGACTGACTCATCCACGGCGTGTAGGAAGTAAGGGCATCACTTCGTTAGGATTCCTTACATGTCACTGGGTTACTATACTCGCATTCCGCGCATAGAACGGAAGTCTTTAGTATGAAAGAAACTACTTCAGAATCTCGACCATCGTACGTCCTGCATTGCAGCAGCTGGCTGAAGGGCTTCTCCTATTGTGAATTAATTCCCTCGTGTCTTTTGCGGTCTCTGACACGATACCGGTACTCGGTTACCGTACAGTTACGTTCAATCAAGTACGTATAAATAGACACTGAAAATCCCTAACTGGTGAATGATGGGAGAATAATCAAGAATCGTGAGCCAATATAGACAATCGGAGCACAAATGCATGTTTTTGGGGAATGGTGCATCACTTGTGGTTATAGGAGAGTAGGAGTCGAACTTTGAAGAAACAGTTGATAATGAAAGTTCAGAATACTGTCTTTTATAACGTTAAAGTGGTAATACGATATTAGTATTGTGAACTGAATAATGTTAATGTTGAAATATGTTATAGCTAGTAAGAGAGAGTAGTTAATTGAATAGACGAATTTTTGGAAAATGCTTGTAAGGAGTTGTTAAGTTACTATTATGTTCTAACTGGTGTTAAACATTGAAGGTGACATAAATTAGATGCAAAGGCAGAACACCCAATTGAATACTACTTTTAAGACAACCCCTTAGGGGACAATCCTGGGATCTTATAGATAGAACTAAGATAGTATATCCTATAATAATAATCCCATAAAGTAGAAAAAATTAGGTACATTTTTCGAAGTCCAAATGAATTCTTAAAAAACACTTCAAAGATTTATTTCCCAATATAAATTAAATACTTAATCCTGAATAAATTTGTTTCATTGGATTCCAATATTTTAATTCGAAAAGTAGGTGCAAGATTCAAACCTCTAGAACAGAAAGATTCGATTCTGATTCCATGAAAAAAATTACTCACAATTTTAGTACATACCAAAGTCTCATTTCTGTAAACTATCTCCACAAACAGCGACTAAGAACCATAAAAAGTAGGCCTAGGAATCACAAACTGTGCAAAAATAGAAGTGAATCTAAGAAAACTACCAAGAATCAAGACATCCCGGTGATTTTAATCAACGTTTCACGACTATTGTCTGCCTTATGCAATAAAAGTTGGTGGCTTCCTGGAAGACGCAACGAAGAGCAGGACTCGTTAAGGATAATCGAGGAGGCTAGATTAACATCCAAGGTCACTTTTTTGGGCGAAACAGGTGGACGGCAGACCGTGTACGACCAAGGTCGCGTAATAGCTTCTCGAATGTTGGAATAGATTAGAAGATCGATGCAACCATTTCCTCTTGTTTCTTCTTTTTCAGAGGCATCTGCAGTCGTCCATGGATGCGATATCCGGTACACCTTGAGGCCCCTTTTAATAGGCAACCCCTCTGCCCAGAACCTCGTGTGAGAAGGATTCGAAACATTTTATCGCGTCCAGTCGCACGTGAACAGCTTTTGAAATTGAAATTGGAGGGTCCAACCGTGCTACCAAGATTTGTTACATTGTACCAAGTACAAAGGAAGAAAGAAATTCCCGTGGGTCATAATTTAGTCCGATTTAGGAGTGCCAATGGCTCATGCGCCTATAAATTGCCTGCGATTGTTGCAAGCTCATTCAAAACAGATTTTATGCAATTCCTGGGAGTTGTCTCAATAGAAGTCCACGATGCAACCTGCACGTGTCTAGTATCAGAATTGTCACGTTCCGCCAAGATCGGAGCTCCGTGCGTTCTACTTAAAAGGTTAACTGTCTCTGATCATATGGTCGAGGAATCAGGAGTGGTAGCAAGAAAAAGTAGAAGTCGTATGATACGATGAAATGTGACCATTATCGCAGAGAAACACTTTCTACTGAAATTTACAATGTGTAAGTATTTTCAATTGCATCATATCTTGACTGAAGACTTTTTAACCCTGAATCACCTGCATAAGATTTAAAAAATTCTTTTCTCAAGTCCTGAAATTTACTCTGAAATTATTATACTTTAATTTCTTTTAAATAATTTCTATATTTAAATACAGCTCGTGTATTATCATTCAAATGTTTAAAAATAGAGATTGTTAGACATAATTAAATATCTGCAAATAAACTATAAAAAGGTACACAAGTGCCTAATTAAGGATTGAGGAAGATACACCCTTTTCAGAGAAATTAAAATGGACATAAAGAAAGCATTTTACATTTCTAATGTGAATAGTGTTTCTCGAGAAGTGACACGGACACGTTATCGTGCGTGAAATGTTACAGGTTCAAATTTTCACATAAAGGCATTATTCGAATTGACTCTTATTGTATAACCCCTGGCAGTGAATTTGTTAATTTTGCGAGTGACGCGGCGAAGCAATGGCGGGACGGCACGCATTGAAAACAGAAATAGACGAAGAGGAACTGGCAGACGGCTTGGCGAAGTCCCGCGAGCATTTACATAATTTTCCCATTCTTCGGAAAGGATGGTAATGCTCCGTGTGAAATTGCGTTATTAAGAAAGAAAGTGAAATTTATGGGTCGCTCGCGAACACCTTAAAACCTGCTTTTACGCGTAACACATTGCCCGATTCGCAGATTTTTATGGAGCTACTTTACGTTGCCCCGACTCACGTTTCTTGGAATGGAATTTCCGTCCCTGATTGCGAATTAATCATGGAAATCGCGCGCTGCCTGTATTACTCGGCTTATAGGAATTTATTTCTTTATTTATACAGTCTGTTTTTATCGATACAATGCTAACTTATTTAACCATTTTATAAGAAAATGAAATCCTATTCTTGCCTCACCAGTTTCTTTGGTAGATCCGTACCAAATTGCATCGCGATTGCTTGATAGTTATGATTGTCAACATTTACATAATGATTCGATTTAAAAACAATATAAGATAAAAATTATAACGAATCTTCTTTATTAGTAATGAGATTGATAAATTGGTTTTCCAATGCCAAAGCACTCAGTTTTAGGAAAGTAAAATAATAATTTTTATGAGTAGATAATGATTCCATCTAATAAAATGATTACAAAATATAAAAATCAACTCTCTTAAAACACTAGATTTTTTTAAACAAACAGATTTGAAAATTTCTCAAAGCTAATATTCACAGAAATGACAAAGGATTATAAATAGAGTTATGGTTGTAATAACTGGCAAATAATTTTCTTGGCAAAAAACTTGAGACTGTTTGCATATATTTATAGTGTGTTTTATAACACGATGACATAATTATAATAAAATTAAATTTGACACAGAGAAGTAAGAAAAGAAGGTTATATAAATATTTATCTTATCTATTTTATCCTAGGTTATACATTTTTTTAATAGTCCAATTCCCATTATAGGCGTATGACTCCACTATTTGTACTTTCACAAGGTTCTATGAATCGTTTTGTTTGCTCTGATAAGGTCCGTAGCTATTAGAAATTTCTAATGTGGTTCTGTGGTCGTTTGCGTTCGTAGTGATAATGGAAGATTATACAAATACAAAAAACAGAGACACAAACTTTTGAGCACATTACAGCTGTAATGATAAGGAGTTCAAAGACTTATAGTGCCAAGGAGACTAGGAGTGCAGAAAAATATTTAACTTAAAATCAGAAGTATGTCAGCTTTTACTATCATTTCTGTACATTCATTGCAACCCCCAAGTTTATCCACTGATCATAAAACACTCTATGAAAGCAAACCAAAGTCTACTCCAAAACTTAGAACATAATTTGTACCATGACTCTGACTCATTAAAAGATAAGAGATTAAACATCCAACAGTTTCTCAAACCACTTACGGCTAACTTAACTTAAGTTCAAATAAATATCAACGTCTACGAAACTCCGACCAACATTAATATTTGGAGCAACGCCAAATGAGAATGGTACCATTAAACAATCACTCACGAGAAACCCCTTCCAACAAACACACTCGTTTAATAAAAGTGGAAAACTGTCCGCAGCCAGCGTGTTAACCCTCGAAAACAAGGAAATCCCGCGAGTCCGAGCGAGAACGAGACTCGCCATCAAGGTGAGCTCTTTTACGCAACCATCGTCGGTCGCAGAATTATTTTTCGAGAAGTCGAACCGACGACACGACGAGAGAATATTCAGAAGCGTTCTTTCCTCAATTTCGATGGACTCGCCGCAAAACTCGACTTTATTTATAATCCGTGGACCCGATGGAGCGCCGAAAAAGAGACGTTGAAGGATGCCGAGGGGGGAAGAAGAAGGACTGAGAAATGCTGGAGGGAAAGATGCAGGTTGAGGAGGGGGGAAGACGGACCAGTGGGTCGGGGGAGGAGGTGGGGCAGAGGGACGGTGAGTGAAAGAAGAGCGAAGAGGAAGGGGACAATATGTGCAACTGCAGTCCAAGGCCAAGCAATCGTGACTGGTTTAATGGCATTCGAGTCCCAGCCTCGAGTGCAATTATAATACGGGAATGTGCATCCACCTTTGGTCCTCTGACACACAACACATCGGTGCACTTTCTTCCCTCCTCCCTTCCGACCGCCTCTGCACCTTTCTAGCTTCCCCGTCCTCTCCCTCACCGCGACTGTGATACAAGTTTAGGCCGCGTAAGCTGTTCGCGATGAAATTGCACGGTTTGTTGAGTAACACCAGTGATTTTGCTACTTTCCAGCAGCGAGCCTAGGCCAGCTCTGCGATACCGAGGTTTTTGTAACAGGTGGAGTTTTCGATGATCGCGAGTTTCGGTGCCATCCTCTTTACTGCATACTGTTTTATTTGTCTGCGTTTTAGAGGGTGCAAAGGGGGTAACTTAATCGAAAGAGGCTTCGGTGAATTGCTATTGGTTTCGATGGTATAGTTTTTGAAGGACTGGATGTTGTATGGGTAGGTAATGGTTTGTATGCTTTTTTGTTTATCGTGGTATAGTTGGGAAGAGTTTTTATTTTCGTGGAAAAGAATTGGTAATTTTCCTTTGGAGAATGTTGAGGCTTTTTAATCTCTCAGCTGATTTTTTAACTCTACAGAAATACGAGACAAGTTTATGGAGCTTCATCGATTATTGAATCTTATCTAAATCTAGCGAGTCTTATCAAATTCTTCAATTATCTGGTTCGAGCTGATAGATGAACTGGATTTTAGACGCTATGAGCAGAAAAGGTAAATCTTCAAGAGGCTAGAATCGATGAACTGGGATGCAATCTGAAGCTTGATTAAATTTGATTATTATGGCTTATAGTTAATAGTAAATAATAAACACATGGAAGAAAATTATTTTACAGAACTGATCTTACATTACCAAATACCTTGATTGAATTTGTTTCTTAAATAGTATCATGGAACTAGTGCCAGAAAAAAATCCTTATTGTGGGCATCAATGAGTGAATTCGAATAAGTCAATCATCTAGTTCCTCCACAATAAAACAATATTTTTAATTTGTTCATTCATTCATACGAATACTATTAGCATGAATAATACTGAATATAAAGAATGAAGAATATCAACAATATTGTTACAATAAATAACTCACGACAGCAAGGAAACGAAAGGAAACCAAAGCATAATCGAGATCTGAAGAATCTGAAGGGGCAGCGAGCGTCGTCGTGGCAAGAGGAGCGATTGAAATTCGCCAAAAGGAACCTGTTTCCGCGCCAGAAGCGGCCAACAGGCTGTTTAGAATTCTACGCCACGGCGATACGCTATTCCGGTTTCTCTTCTGCCAAACTGCACACGCGAACTGTCTTCCTATTGGTGGGAGCATGGCGCAATCGCCGAATCACGATCTCAGCGCGACCGCTCTCTTGCCACGAATTAAAAAAGATTTAAATGTACATTTGTAATGCAAATGCGTGATTGCATTAAACAGTTTCAGTGTTTTACAGTGGCCCAGTTATATTTTCTTTACATCCTTTTCTGATCAGTAAAACTCGTGTTGATGTTGAACGCAAGTTGTCTCGAGACTGTTGGATACTTTGGATTGGTTTCCATTGTTTGCGAGACAGCGCATCCGAAATGGTTTCTGGGCGCATGAAACTTTGATAATAACGATTCAATGAATTTCGTCGGAGGACATTTAGCATTTGAATGACTATTGACTGTGAGAGTCTCCAAAGAATGTAAGTACACAGTACTTAGGTTCGTAGGGATTTCCATTTCTATGAAGAGAAGGAAGGATTGGAGATGGAACTCCACAGAATTGGCATTTAAGTATATAGATTTAGCATGAGAAGCATCCTACTTATAACGTACCACATAAAGGTATTATATTTATAATTTCAAAATTTACAAATGATTTCTTGGAATCCAAGGCTCCAAGTTCCACTAATTGGCAATGTAGAGTAAATCTTCCTGGAAATCCGATTTGTGGTTTACCAAACTTCATCAGAAGGCACTTAAACTCTTAATGGGTGGGTAATTGTAGACCGTGCAAAGGTAGAATATTTAGAAGACCCTTTCAGAAGAGTATATGATCAAGAGACCTATGCATTCTATCGAACTACCTCCTAAGTAATACCTATAGTATTATGAGTTACCAACAACTATCTATTTTCATGAAAGGGTGATTGGAAAATTAATAGATAGATGAGAAATGATTAGAGAAGCTAATGAGAAAATATATAGATAATTGATGGTCATAAATTCAAATAAAATTTTACTTCATACTATCAAGAAACAAAATTATTCTATTTTTTATTATTTGTAATATGACAGTAAAATTTACAAATTTTATGGTGTGGTATTTACATTTCAACGAAAGACATAATTTCAATCATACCTCATTATGGATTTTCATTAAGAGTGCTTATTAACCAATTCATTAAGAATATTTGAACAACTTGCCATCGTCTACGCATCATTAAATAAGACTTGGCATCTCAATACCTCTTCAAGGAATCTCGATAAAGTCAGAACATCCAGCAAATAGGTAGTTTCACGACAGTTCTGAATGCTTAACAAAAGAGAAATTTTAAACTGGAAGTCTAGTGACATCAACTAAGCTTCTCTTTCTCCCTAAGGACGCAGTTCTAGCGATCCACGAAACTCTATCAAAAGATATTTAGGACGCTAATAACTCTCATCTCTGAATCCCTATAAAGCCAGAATGCCTAGTAAAAAGCTTTAAGGGACTTTTTGATCCCCAACAAAGACAAGATTCCAGAATTAAAGGCCCCCACTAACACACCAACTAAGAAACCTATCCCCCTCTCGGGTATCCTATTCACGATCCACCAGTCACCGTCAGAAGACGTTCAGGATCCCAAATGGACCGCCTCCGCGAGGACATTAAAAGGCGCTGCGTGTGCAACGAGCATCGTTTCCCAAGGCACGAATTAATTCGAGAACAAGGTGGCTCGTTACACGATCGTGTTTCATGGCTCTGCTAGCGACGCCGAGCGTCGGTGCGTGTACCGCACTGCGTTTCGAACATCGCGGCAGGACGTAGAATATCCCGCTGGTATTGATCAAGGAGTGGTAGCGGGTGTTCTTGAACCCTGCTGCTCTTGCTCCCACTTTACGATGCTTGCCAAAGCAACGCTCGCTCGGAACCATTACCTGTACGCTTCGTCCGTGTATACAGCGCACCTACAACCTCGCAGAGATACGTACGTATCGTTGTTCAACCGAATGGAAGACGAGTCTGGTCATGAAACGCGGCTGTGTTTAACGTATCCCCTTTTTATCAGGCACAGGAATAGACTTATTTGATTACTCCGATCGGGCCAGGTTATCCTGCTACTCCTGCTGCTGGTGGCGGATGAACGAGATAATTTGTTGAGGAATTTTGGTTAATTTTATGGCCATCAAGAAGAAGGTAGTATTGAATTTAATGTTTATTTAGGGGATGCCTGTTTAACCAGCGGATGGGGAAAGAACTTGGGGAGATAGTGAATTGTTTCAATTGAGCAATGAGGATTGATTGGTGGGCTCTTAAATTCCCTAGGTTGATGCGTTTAATCTTGATAAAGAGCTAGGAATTTTTTTTAAGTAGTACACTATAGGAATATCAAGTGATCTATAACTGTATTGGCAAATACTAATTATGAGATACTGATCAGAGGATGCAATTCGTCAAGAACTTAATCTATATACTTTTAGGAATATTTTTTGAGTGACAAATAGAGTTATATATTGGTCACTCGAAAATGTTATAATCTCTTCATGAATTAAACTATCAATAATAGTAATTATCCAGAAATCCCAAATTTTGAGAACACCTTTAATATATGCCTCAATTTAACACAAAATTTTTCAGGTTCTCTTATTTGCCATAATAAATATCTCCCTTTGTTATAGAGTGTCCTACTTATTCCCTAAGATCAAAAAAATCTAACACCTGCCAAAGAAAGTGACAAGAAGTCGAAACGGACTCGTTCAAAATTAATTTTCCTTCAGACGAATAGTGTCGGGAAAGCACGATTTGTATAGCCAACCTTGCTGGCCGAATGTACCCAGATCCAATTAAAACCGTCAACCCACACGCTCACGGCGCTCGATATCGACTGAATAACCGGCACACGTACACGCGACGTCGTTTGTCCGTGCTCCTCGCACGATGCACGCCTATAGGCATACTAAAAGCATTTACGAGCGAACGATCATGTGCGTGACCTTGCTGAGACATTGCACCGGCATAAACAGACGGCCGCGTGTGCAGTCGTAGGCGTATTTTATAAATCTGCTCTATTGGTGCCCTTTAAAGCCGACTCGGGCTCTCGTTAAATCAACGTGACACGACGGGAATCGTGACGAACGTGCGCGAACAATAAGCGTACGCTATTAAAAATACCTACACTTAGGGGATTTGTTCGTGATTGGCAACATTGTTGCGAGAGTTACGTCTAGTCAATATCCGCTCGAGGGTATGTCGAAGATTGATGTTTAAAATCATTCAATGAGTTCTGCTTTGACATGCATTTTGATACTTTTTCATTCCTCTTTGCTAGGGAATTCTTTATAGGGTGTTTCAGAAATGGCAAAACCTATAAATGTTACTTAGAAATTAAATTGGTAAACAGAGGAAGTGCTACTATGAGTAATGAAATTTGTAAGATAAGCTATTATTCACCAGAAACTTAGGAAAAATTGAGAAATGGTTAGAAAAAATATTCCCAGAAATTTGTTAAATAGAAAAGCGTAGTAACATGATACTAGATACCTAATATAAGTAATAAGATTTGCACCGAAAATCGCGTTTGCTCTAGAGAATTTTAAAACTCAGTGTTGTCAGCTACAGGTACCTTCCCTAGAAGCATCCTTGTATCATCCTATATCCTATTGCACAGAAAACTAAGAATTCAATCACTCCTCCGCAGCAAGTCGCTTATTTCATAATAACAACCCTATCCCCTGTCTTGAAAAAAGGAAAAAGCGTTACCCGATAATCAAAGGGGGAGGCGAAAAAATCCCTAGACACGCAACGTGTACTCTTCGATAATTTCGAACTGAAAGTGTACATATAGCCGGGTTTTTTTTAGCAACAACGTAACAATTTCAGCATTCGAGTAGGGGCTTAGGCCAAGGCACCGGTTGATTGAGGGTTAACTTAGAAATTACGATGCGGGTATCAGAGCTTTATCGAGCAACGTTGTAAAACTCGGCGCAGTACAATGTATCCCCGTTCGATGGGAGTGGGCTGTCATTAAATTATCAAAGCGAACAATTCCCTGGCATTTAATATTGCCATTAAATACCGGTGTGCTGGCTGTTATCAATGCGCTGTCCGTGCAACGCCGTCGTTCGTGCTTGTCAGGGTATAACGTCCTCGTGCTAAAAACGACGCAATGTCACCGCGCGCGAAAATACGCGCCAGGTGATGCACGCCATTCGCGGAAATCGGTCGCACTAAAAATACGCTGAACCGAAAGTCAAGTGTACACGCAGCTGTCGGAACGATTGTCACCGCATTTCCAACTTTCTCTGGGTTCCTTGCCTATCGAATTGTCGTTACAGACACGCGCTAAAGTAACGTATATGTTGATAAACACGGCTCGCTTTTATTTTCGATGGCGAGCTGGAAGAGAACGACGAAACGAGATTTTCCTGGCGCGGGGATTCGTTTTTGAGAAATTCGAGCTCGAAAATTGCGGGGAGTTTGTGTTGGATTGATTCATGATACCTGATGTCACTGGACACTTTGTTGGTTATACAGAAGTAAATAGTATTGTTGTTTATAAACAATCTATAGTTTAGTAACCAATCCCCAGAGGCAGATTCGGTGAATCGTGTGTTTACCAACTGGCTTCGTGCAATTTTGAATATTGAATTTGTCGAAAACGATGCATCCTGTGGAAAAACTTTGGTTTGTGTTTCTGGCTCTATTGGCAATATGGAATCCTTTTGCTTGATTTCAGTTTTTGTTTTATTTATATATTTGTAAATTCCGAATATTTGAGAGTTTTCTCATGGAATTGTTTTTACGATATTTTTAAAAATATTAGAGTTGTGTGGATTGTACGAAAACTTGTGTCACTGTTTTTGTAGTCTACTACTACCTATAGTAACAGCTACTATTTTAATTATTCCCAAAAAGTGCATATTTTTTAAAATATTACGCTTTGAGCATACACAGACTTTTTATAGATACTAACTGCAAAGTGTACGGCAAAAGTAATTATAAATAATTTTGTAATAATCCATGGATAACAAATAAACCAATTTTTATTTTAATATTCTCCTACGTTTAAAGATAAATCCAGTCACATATAATTAACATCACAAGGATTGAGAACCTATCGTGGACAAAAAATGTTTTTCCCGCAGGGGAATCAGACAGTATCGAAACAGACTCGCGACAAAGGAGAGTGCATTTTAAGAGAAGCGACTTCCCGTTATTTGCCGAAGCGAACGAGCAAAATACAGATTTCTAATCTCTGTTGACTTTCCTCTTGAGCCCCAGCGACGTTTCTCGTGATAAGGCTCATGTTTCTTCGCGATTTCGATTGTTCCAATAAAATTGCGCGAGAAACAAGGAGAGAGGCTACACGTTAAGGTTCCCCAATGTTAATCAGAATTTCCGCTGATGTTTGATAGCTGGTCCTCGTGAGTACTCCGACTGGTTTCCAATTTCTTCGTTTATGAGTAACAGAAATTTCAAACTCTAATTGCGACTTGGGCGGCTCGAAGTTGCTTCCTGCTTCCCAACAGCAGTTGCATCGTAAATGCAGAAGAACGGGGTTCCTTGCACGCTATGAACTCGAAAGTTGTTTTCCAAAATTATATGCGCGTGCTACATTGTGTGCCTATATAACCATCGCAGCAGGTGTACCAACCTACAATTTTCAATTTTTTCTTTAGAATTGAGCTAATTATAAGCAGCGAGTTGCGAGCTAAAGTCAAGGGAGGAATACATTTCTGAGGCCAATTTTCATTGTCAGGTTTGAAAGTTCTGGAGATGAAAAGAAATCATTATGCTAACGAAAATACTGTATCAGTTTATGAAAATGTCCCAAAGATATACGTTGTACACTGCTTTTTTCATGTTCATTTTTTTACTGGAATGTCTTTTGAAGTGTCTGGAGAAGAAATATCGAGTGAGATAAAGATTAATTAACGATGATGTGACTTATAATTCGATTGCAAATCAAACTGCGAATAATACTGAATTCCTACTTGTAACTAATTTCTGCTTTTATAAAACTTGATATTCGTAACTGATCGTTAATTTAGAAATCGAATTTCGTTCTAGTCAATTTAACAAAACTGTGATTCCACATAAGTAACATAATTTTTATATTTTATAGACTTTAAAAATTGAATACTTGTAAATGATTATTGTTCATAAATATTCTACTCATTAATTTTTTATATTTCTATGATGAGATATTTTGTATATTTTAATATGTATACTCATTTTAAACACTTCGATTCTATACATATGTTGATTTGCTATGTACAAGATATGAAACAGGAATTCACTTTCCATGAGAACGAGTAAAAGAGTTTCTTTTAGTTGTCAATTAAACCGCTTCAATCATTCGCCGTATATGATATATAATAAATATTTACTTCCTATTAAAAGATCATTATTTTCTAAGATCAAAACTCTCCTGTAATCACGAGCGAAATTACAGATTACAGATTGCAGACTGTCAGGATAAATTCAATGAGCATCACTCTGAACGTCGGGGAGAATTGATTATATCGAAACAGGAATTTCTTCAACGATTTTCTACGAGCGCGGTCGATCGACTGATGGCATTTCTAGCGCAATCCCGCACAGCTTTACCCTCGGATAGTAAACTCGGTCGGTGCGATAAAGCGAGAGCGCCTGGACGTCTTCCATTCCTTTTTCTTCCTCCTATCTACTCCCTCCTCTTCCCTATCACCTTTTGATACATCACGCTGTTCGTTTTCGCGTTAATGTCCCTCCTTCTTGCTGTATTTTTTGCATTCCCCAATATCCCAGATCCTTTACTTTTTTCTCTCTGCTTGCATTTTTTCCTCGATCGTCGTGCGTGTTTCTTAGACCTTCGTGGGTCACGTCCATATTAATTTCCTCTCCTCGATCCTGCTTCGTTCATCGCCAAACTGTTCCGTGTTTTTTCTTTTTTTTTTCTTTTTTTACCTAAATTTCGCTCTCGGTTTGTTTTATTTTGATTCGCTCCTTTTCTCCACTGCTCTCTGATCATTTCGCTCCTATCTCGTTCCCGCGATTTCCTGCAATCGCTCTGATAGAGGCCATGGCGCGTTACTCTCGTTATTTCTTCATTTTATTCGCTCCCCGGCGAGTTCTTTATCTAAGGAGCATTCATCTTCCTGTTCCACATCTTCGCAGCAATTACATCTCCTTACACCAGCATTTTCTTTTCGCTGCTCTCACGTTCCACTTTAATAATTAAGTTTCCTCCTCGTCCGACCTTCTTAGCAGCCATGTCCTCTTCTGCGGTACCAAGGTCTTTCGTTTTCCTGTTTCAAAGTTGATTGGGAGACGACTGAGGCTGTCTGAGAGGCGGGGACTGAGATTGGCTTGTAATTATGCGACGAACCTGGTCTCAGGGGTTGATAAATGAATCGTAAAAGTAAGGTGGATTAACAATGGTGTAATAATTTGAGTTAGCCTGTGGTAAGGATGGCTGGGAGTTCAGTGAACCTTTGTCACTGAAGTTAACTGAGATTTGATCAAGATTTGTGCTATCAAAATTCTCTGAAAATAGCGCTTATACTGACTGAAAGTTAATTGAAAATTAAATAATGAAATTAAATAAAAATTGGAAATTTGTGCTGGTTGAGACTTGACAGAATACTATAAATCAAGTGATTACGAATGCCTGAGACTGAGAGAACTTGATATCAAATTTAACTAAGAATCTTTTAATTTGACTTTCTAAGACCTGATAGAACAAATATATTGTAGATTCAGCTATAGGAATTACCTCAAACTCTGCTGAGACTTAACAAAAACTGAGTATTAATTGGTATTTGACAATTAAAGTTAACTGAAATCACTTAGGTTAACAAGAAATTAACCTTAGAGAGGAGTAGAAATGTTAAAATTAAAGTATTATTCTCAAACTTAAATAATAAAAAATTAGGCGTTCAAAATTATTCAATATTCATCTTAATTTTGACAGGGTGTTCTGATCAACGCTTTCGTGCAACTCCATAAATAAGATTGATTGAAATTTGATTACTGAGAAGGGTGGCTATTGAATATCATTCAGATAAATACTGCCATTTGTTGAGAATTGATTGACTTAATTGACTGAAACCTGAGCGAAATGAACCTTAAGAGTTGACTACCAAGGTGAACCGACACAATTTGATGACTTCCATTGACTGTAAGTTATCTATTCAGGTTTTCTGACGAGATCTTCATTCTCAATACAAGATCGAGTTTTCTAGCATTCTCATAAATATGTAAACATCATTATTCGTCATAAATATGTAACGGAGCGGAATCTAGCAAAGGTCCATTCAAGGTCCAATAATTGGAACACGCATGATCTCAATCACCACTTTTCTCTATTTCAATGAATCCACTATTCATAAAATAGAACATACAAGGTGTCCAAAGCATCCTGATCAGACTTTTAATCAATAGATACATTCAGTTCATAAATCAGGTACGACCTAAAACCCCATTGCATTACAGATAAAGTCACAATGAGCACTAAAAAGATTCTAATCATGTAAAAAATATTTAAGAAAATGCAGAAATATCTGTCTTCTACGTGAACTAAATTCTGCATCAAAATAACATCTATGTTCGAGCACTGTCGAGCACAAAACGCTTCCAAATTACGAATAGCCCACCCGGTACGTCGTCCCGTTGCAGTTTCGACAAAACAAAATTACAGCCAGCGTTGCACACTTTCGCAGGCCAATTGGAGGCGACGAAAGGGTCCCGGGAGTCGCGCAACGCGATCCACAGAGTCAAGTCCTTTTCCAGAAGGTTAAATCCATTATGGGACGAGTGCAATTTGCTTCTTCTGCGTTGTCGTCGTCGACGGTAGAATTAAGAAGAACGGAACTCGGTGAACGCTCGTCCGCGCTACCTTGCCCGAGAAAAATAGACCGCGTTCCTTTACAAGCAGTGGAAACGATCTGGTTCGTGCCGATCTAGGGGAGCAAGGACGGCGACTCTGCTATCGATGCCACGTATCGAATCGTCGTTGTATTCGACTCTCGATTATTTGCGTCTTCTTGACTGGCAGACACGCTGACACGATTGCGCCGCTCGAGTTACGGATCTCAGGCCGCTGAGAAGGATCATTTCGCGAAAGGAATTTTAATTGATCGATGTGCTCGATGGTTTGGACAGCTTTCCTGTCGATTTTAATTAAGAGAAAAAAGTGAGAGACAAGGTGGTTGTGCAGGTGCTGAGACACCTACGAGGTACTTGAGGAGATGCACTTTGAATTCTCTAGGGAATAGTAAATTGATTTTAATTTGAATTATTTGATCATTGTTAAGAGGAATAACAACATCAAAAATTATGACGTTTTATATACTTTTCTTGTGGTGTTATTGAGTTTTAAATTCTGGTAAATTCGATTAACGTGTTGAAGAAATGGCTTTTAGAATTTAGAATTTGAATTTTAAGATTTGTATGTGGATGGAAAAATGCAAATATTTTTCTTAGTATATGGAGTGTTATGTAGTATTCTGGTGATAAACGCTAATTTAATAATACTGCTTGTAACACTGATAACTAGCTTGTTTAGAAAAATTGGGAGGAGGGACTTTATTCAAACATCCATAAAAACTAAATCAAATCCTCAGCAATATACCTATTTATATTTTTTACTCATTTTATCTTGGAACCTTTAATATGCATTGCACGATCACTGTCTGAAACCTCTTCACTGAAAATGCAGACCGTATTACTTGGAATTGCTCTAATATATTCTTCTCTCAACAGCAACTTTAACTAAAAGATACATAAAATATAAAAGAAGGTGAGTCAATATCATCATGAAATAGAGGATTGCAAGAGAAAGAATTTCTGATATTATTCTTTCTCGGTATATTTTTCCTTATCTCAGACACTCTTGTCATATGCAGCAATAAGTTTTATTGGACTACCATAAAAATAATTCTTTTCAGTGATGAAAATTTAAAATTGCATCAACTTTCATTACATGCAAAATTCTGTATGTATTGTAATACCATTGAAATTAGAATTTAAACCAAAGTTTTGTATTTTTTTAAATTTAATTTCTAGTGATTGTGAGACATACGAGTAATATCTGAATTAATAATATATTTCTACCTTTGCAGATCGAATTCTCAATATTCATACAGAAAATGAATTTTATATTTATGATTATAAAGCAAAATGATATAAATCACACTTTCAAAAACTTTGAGTCCTTTTGCCCCAATAAAAAGCTATAAAATAGAGTGCACGATTCTAGACATACACAAATTAAATTAAAGTAACTTTCCTCTTCAAAAACCTAAATACTATAAGACACAAGTTCATAAAACAAAATTAAAGTACAAAACTTTGAACTTCAATATCTCTAAAACAGAAATACCCAAATGTATGTAACATATGTAATTTTACCTCACAACCATAAATATCATATCCTCACCCTCATAATTTAAAATCATAAACTTCGAGCACTAAATGAAGTTCCCAATTAAAGACGGAACCCGTCACAATGATTAAAAATACTAGATAACGTCATGACTACTGCTTTCAGCAGATAGGCGTGGCACCTACGTTGCAGCGTTAATAAATCATGCACAGTGAAGCGCAGATCACCCAATAGGATCGCCAAGCCCATCAAACGAAGAGGAATGATGGAAAGCTCTGCGACTACAGGCCTCTGTGCCGGTGTACGCACGAGGATTTCCCCTTTCTGCGTCCACGTGGCATCGAGCCGGTATTCGGGGATGGTTCGAGTCTCTCGACAGGGTAGGCACACCCGTTTCTATGACAACAGACGCGCAAAAACCCCATTGATACGAGGAGATGTACGGGCAGGAACTTGCTCGTTCCTTCTGCCGCTTACGCACATACGTTCCTCCCAGAAAAATGCTCCCTCTCGAGCTGAATAGCACGCGAAATGCTCTGGCCCTTGGCAAAAGAGACATTGAAACAGTGAAACTATTATCCTGATAGTGTATGGTTGTGCCTCCATGATCGAGACAATCTGCTCGAGCATTCAGTTTCTTTACGAGGATTTTACGTCGGCAGATTCGATTTTTACACGCTGACTGCAGTTGATGCGGACAGTAGCTCTAGCGTAATTACTAGGTATCTATTAATGCTGTGTAACGAGTAGACAATTGTTACCTCTCTGTGTTCGTAAAAATATTTAGTATCTAATAACAACATGTTATTTGCAAAGACTTCCTACAGTAAAATTGAGAGATGTTCTCTTCGTCTCGAGGCACCTATCGAATTAAAACTCATCAGCTCCCAAGAGTAATAAAGCTAAACATTGAAATAATTCTCCTATAAGTTCACGTTATCCTTGATTTTCAACGAATCGTTAAAAATGCAGTATTTACGACCTAAAAAGTAACTTGTAACCATCAGCCAAGTGCTTTTCACCCAATTAATGCTCTTGACGAGCATATAACGTTTCAGCCGCCAATTTGAGGTCCCAGTTTTCGCTGATACGATCATGGGCGCAGTCGTGATATAATGAAACCCGACACGACGTCCCAGTCGCGTTTCTCGGAACTGTGCACACCAGCCGCCGTAATTACAGAATATCCCCACGGCTAGGTGACGAACATTACTGCCCGACAACTCCGTTCCACCTTTTGTGCGAAACGAACGACGCAGTTTTTGGTTCCCCTGCTGTTAAATGGTTTCGGGTGCTCTTCCCACCGTTCGCCGAGGGCCTCGTTATACCCTCGGCTTCGAGGAGGACCCTATTGCGTCGTTCCGCTGCCAGCAGCCCTCGGGGCGAGAGTTGGTGCAAATAATCCTCTTGCCAATTGCAACCGGCTCGTTGTTATCAGGGACGCGATCGACCGATGGGATCGCGGGGTGGACATTGTTTTGACGGATGGGTGAAATCAGGTGGATTTTGCTGATAGGAAAAAATACTTGGCTGGGGTGCGGATTATGGAGAAAGTTAGACCTTTTGTATGGGTAGCTCGAGGGTAGGTTAGGTTAGATGTAACTGTGGATATACATATGTGGTAGTATATGATAGTTAAGGAGAATTTATACTTTTCACTTTGGGTGATCATCGCGGATGATTTATCCACTGTTTTGTATTTTGTATTTCGTTGTATTTTATCCAAAGTGAGTAATAGAAGTGATGAGTGGAGGAGATAGAGTCTCGCTTATTTTTGATGCATCAAGTAAATGATTCATCCATACCGAAGCTATACAGTGATAAATATAAATCTAAAATTTCTAGAATTTTGCGATATTCTTCTATAAAGTTATTCAACACTGAATCTTCTACTTGTCGACATACTGAAAACTCATGAAGTGAATTCAGCTACTGGACTGGTGTAAATACTGCACCCTTTTATCTTTTATTTTTATTGTGGATTAATCATCTGCGTTGATCATCCAAAATGAGAAGACTAAATTTGCCTATAGGTATCTCGTTTCAGATTAGTATGTAGATGGGGAATGATGAATGATATCTAGGTATGCAGATTTAAATTGTAGGTGTTTTAATGATGAAAAATGAATAAATAATAGTGAAGTATCTAGGTCTAGGTAATGTACCCAAATAAGCAAGTGTATAAATCTCG